>NC_053024.1:700987266-701287266 GCF_003073215.2 Triticum urartu | reverse complement strand
AACAATAGCAACGGAAAAGTAAATAAGCGAAGAACAATATATGGAAAGCTCGTAGGTAATGGATCGGTGATAGAGAATTATTCCGGATGTGATCGATCATGCAACACTCATAACCGAGGGTGACATAGAACTAGCTCCAATTCATCAATGTAATAGAGTACCGGACTAAAGCATTAACACATAGTGAATACAAGAACTCCTCAAACTATGGTCATCACCGGGAGTGGTCCCGATTATTGTCACTTTGGGGTTGCCGGATCATAACACATAATAGGTGACTATAGACTTGCAAGATAGGATCAAGAACTCACATATATTCATGAAAACATAATAGGTTCAGATCTGAAATCATGGCACTCGGGCCCTAGTGACAAGCCTTGAGCATAGCAAAGTCATAGCAACATCAATCTCAGAACATAGTGGATACTAGGGATCAAACCCTAACAAAACTAACTCGATTACATGATAAATCTCATCCAACCCATCACCGTCCAGCAAGCGTACGATGGAATTACTCACGCACGGCGGTGAGCATCATGAAATTGGTGATGGAGGATGGTTGATGATGACGATGGCGATGGATTCCCCTCTCCGGAGCCCCGAACGAACTCTAGATCAGCCCTCCCGAGAGAGTTTAGGGCTTGGCGGCGGCTCCGTATCGTAAAACACGATGAATCCTTCTTCTTTATTTTTTTCTCCCCGAACACGAATATATGAAGTTGGAATTGAGGTCGATGGAGCTACAGGGGCCCACGTGGTAGGGGGGCGCGCCCCCACCATCGTGGCTAGGGTGTGGGCCCCCTGGCCTTGATTCTTTGCCAGTATTTTTTTATTTCCAAAAATAATCTCCGTGGAGTTTCAGGTCATTCCGAGAACTTTTGTTTCGGCACATAAATAACACCATGGCAATTCTGCTAAAAACAGTGTCAGTCTGGGTTAGTTCCATTCAAATCATGCAAGTTAGAGTCCAAAACAAGGGCAAAAGTGTTTGGAAAAGTAGATACGATGGAGACATATCAAACACCGAAACCCTAATGGGGAATCTAGGGCAAGATAAAGGGAAAACTTACGGTTGCTGATGGAGCAGTGAAGGCACGCCGTGTTTCTCTGGTATGTTCAGGTTGATGCATCGGCCGGGATGAAGACGAGGGCGGAGCTCCACGATGACGGCTGCGCGTGAGGGTTAGGTCGGCGTGAGGAAGAAGAACCAAGGAGGCAAGAGGGGGGAAATGAAAAGGACCCCCGGTCTTATTTATAAGGAGAAGGGATAGGTGACAGGCGCGAAAATCGAGGAGCCCAAACGTTGGTTATGTGACAGAGCTGTCGCCTCGATTGTCGGAGGCTCATTAATGAAGGTGAGATATATCCAATTTTTAATAAACAGGTGACGTCATGGAGGTTTACAATATCTATGCGAAGGTGCAGAAGGAGGAATTTTTCTTAAGTGTTGAAGATAGACATGAACGAGTTCAAATCAATCGGGGGACTAATGTTGGGGATATTACTATTAAGTATAAACCGGCCATGAGGGGTCGGGTTATGCCCACAAGGAGTTAGTCATGTTTGAAGCCCATGAAGACAAGAGGTATGGCGCTTTACAGAGGAGATCTAACATGAAGGCCCAGGGCCCAAAGGCGGATTAGGGCCCGTAGATATAAACCGCCATATGATATGTAACTTATGTTGTAAGGCAAGGAAAGGTAGAAACCGAGTTGGGCACGTTTATGAGCCGGCCTTGGGATTCTGTAAACCGTCGGGCGTTAACCTGTGTATATAAAGGGACGACCCGGCGGCGGTTTAGGGACAACAAACAATAACTCGAGAGCTAGGTAAAGCGGATTCGCTCCCTGGTCATCGAAACCCTAGCAATTCCATCACAACTGGAGTAGGCTTTTACCTTGATTGTAAGGGGCCGAAGCAGTATAATTCCTTGTGTCCCTTGTCTGCTTTAACCCCTTTAAGCTAACCCGTCGCGATGGCTCCACGACTAAGTCCTTTCACTAGGACATCTGTCGTGACAAAACCACGACAGTTCCGCTTCCAGTGACCAGTCCCTTTGCAGTAGAAGCACTCAGTCTCAGGCTTATGTCCAGACTTGGATTTCTTCTCTTGAGCAGCAACTTGTTTGCCGTTCTTCTTGAAGTTCCCTTTATTTTTCCCTTTACCCTTTTTCTTAAAACTGGTGGTCTTGTTGACCATCAACACTTGATGCTCCTTCTTGATTTCTACCTCCACATCTTTTAGCATTGCAAAGAGCTCGGGAATCGTCTTATCCATCCCTTGCATATTATAGTTCACCATGAAGTTCTTGTAGCTTGGTGGCAGTGATTGAAGAACTCTATCAATGACACTATCAACAGGAAGATTAACTCCCAGTTGAGTCAAGTGGTTATGGTACCCAGACATTCTGAGTATATGTTCACTGACAGAACTATTCTCCTCCATCTTGCAGCTATAGAACTTATTGGACAGTTCATATCTCTCAATCCGGGCATTTGCTTGAAATATTAACTTCAACTCCTGGAACATCTCATATGCTCGATGACGTTCAAAATGTCATTGAAGTCCCGGTTCTAAGCCGTAAAGCATGGCACACTGAATTATCGAGTAGTCATCAGCTTTGCTCTGCCAGACGTTCATAACATCTGGCGTTGCTCCTGCAGCGGGTTTGGCAGCTAGCGGTGCTTCCAGGACGTAATTCTTCTGTGCAGCAATGAGGATAATCCTCAAGTTACGGACCCAGTCCGTTAATTTCTACCATCATCTTTCAACTTTGCTTTCTCAAGGAATGCATTAAAATTTAACGGAACAACAACACGGGCCATCTATCTACAATAACATAGACAAGCAAAATACTATCGGGTACTAAGTTCATGCTAAATTTAAAGTTCAATCAATCATATTTAAGAACTCCCACTTAGATAGACATCCCTCCGGTCATCTAAGTGATCATGTGATCCATATCAACTAAACCATGACCTATCATCACATGAAATGGAGTAGTGTTCAATGGTGAACATCACTATGTTGATCATATCTACTATATGATTCATGCTCGACCTTTTGGTCTCAATGTTCCGAGGCCATATCTGCATAAGATAGGCTCGTCAAGTTTAACCCGAGTATTTCTACATGTGCAAAACTGGCTTGCACCCGTTGTATGTGAACGTAGAGCTTATCACACCCGATCATCACATGGTGTCTCGGCACGACAAACTTTGGCAACGGTGCATACTCAGAGAGAACACTTGTACTTTTCAATTTAGTGAGAGATCATATTATAATGCTACCAACAATCAAGCAGAATAAGATGCATAAAGGATAAACATCACATGCAATCAATATAAGTGATATGATATGGCCATCATCATCTTGTGCCTTTGATCTCTATCTCTAAAGCACCGTCATGATCACCATCATCACCGGTGTGACACCTTGATCTCCATCGAAGCATCATTTTCATCACGCCAACTATTGCCTCCACGACTATCGCTACCGCTTAGTGATAAAGTAAAGGAATTACATGACGATTGAATTTCATACAATAAAGCGACAACCATATGGCTCCTGTCAGTTGCCGATAACTGTGTTACAAAACATGATCATCTCATACAATAAAATTTAGCATCATGTCTTGACCATATCACATCACAACATGCCCTGCAAAAACAAGTTAGACGTCCTCTACTTTGTTGTTGCAAGTTTTACGTGGCTGCTACGGGCTGAGCAAGAACCGTTCTTACCTACGCATCAAAACCACAATGATATTTTGTCAAGTTAGTGATGTTTTAACCTTCAACAAGGACCGGGCGTAGTCACACTCGGTTCAACTAAAGTTGAAGAAACTGACACCCGCCAGCCACCTGTGTGCGAAGCACGTCGGTAGAACCAGTCTCGCGTAAGCGTACGCGTAATGTCGGTCCGGGCCGCTTCATCCAAAAATACCGCCGAACCAAAGTCTGACATGTTGGTAAGCAGTATGACTTGTATCTCCCACAACTCACTTGTGTTCTACTCGTGCATATAATATCTACGCATAAACCTGGCTCTGATACCACTGTTTTGGAACGTAGTAATTTCAAAAAAATTCCTACGCACACGCAAGATCATGGTGATGCATAGACCGTAAGCGGAAGCGTTATGAGAACGCAGTTGATGTATTCGAACGTCTTCACGATCCGACCGATCCAACTACCGAACACACGGCACCTCCGAGTTCAGCACACGTTCAGCTCGGTGACGTCCCACGAACTCCGATCCAGCAGAGCTTCATGGGAGAGTTTCATCAGCACGGCGGCGTGATGACGGTGATGATGTTGCTACCGACACAGGGCTTCTCCTAAGCACCGCTATGATATGATCGAGCTGGCTTATGGTGGAGGGGGGCACCGCAAATGGCTAAGGGATCAATGATCAACTTGTGTGTTCTAGGGTGCCCCCTGCCCCCGTATATAAAGGAGCTAGGGGGGAGGCCGGCCGGCCCTGTAGGGCGCGCCAGGAGGTGGAGTCCTCCTCCTAGTAGTTCCTACTCCTACTAGGAGGAGGAAAGGAATGGGGAAGGGGAGAAGGAAGGAGAGGGGGGAAAGGAGGAAAGGGGGGTCGACCCCCTAGTCCAATTCGGTTTGGGCTAGGGGGGCCGCGCGCCCAGTCTCCTCTCTTCCACCACTTGGCCCATTGATGCCCAATACTTCTTCCTGTATTCCCGTAACTCCCCGGTACTCCGAAAAATACCCGAATCACTCGGAACCTTTCTGATGTCCAAATATAGTCGTTCAATATATCAATCTTTATGTCTCAACCATTTCGGGACTCCTCGTCATAACCCCGATCTCATCCGGGACTCCGAACTACCTTTGGTACATAAAATCACATAAACTCATAATACCGATCGTCATCGAACGTTAAGCGTGCGGACCCTACGGGTTCGAGAACTATGTAGACATGACCGAGACACATCTCCGGTCAATAACCAATAGCGGAACCTGGATGTTCATATTGGCTCCTGCATATTCTACGAAGATCTTTATCGGTCAAACCGCATAACAACGTACGTTGTTCCCTTTGTCATCGGTATGTTACTTGCCCAAGATTCGATCGTCGGTATCTCAATACCTAGTTCAATCTCGTTACCGGCAAGTCTCTTTACTCGTTTCCGTAATGCATCACCCCATTGCTTGCAAGGCTTATAGTGAAGTGCATTACCGAGAGGGCCCAGAGATACCTCTCCGACAATCAGAGTGACAAATCCTAATCTCGATCTATGCCAACTCAACAAGTACCATCGGAGACACCTGTAGAGCACGTTTATAATCACCCAGTTACGTTGTGACGTTTGGTAGCACACAAAGTGTTCCTCCGGTAATCAGGAGTTGCATAATCTCATAGTCATAGGAACATGTATAAGTCATGAAAAAGCAATAGCAGTAAACTAAAACGATCAAGTGCTAAGCTAACGGAATGGGTCAAGTCAATCACATCATTCTCCTAATGATGTGATCCCGTCTATCAAATGACAACTCATGTCTATGGTTAGGAAACATAACCATCTTTGATCAACGAGCACTAGTAGAAAAATGGTCTAATGTGAAACTCATAAGTCCCAGTTTGTAATTGAATCGGCACTAATGTGATCATTAGTACCGGTTCCAACGGCTAGGTGGGCGGCGCTCATTAGTACCGGTTCGTGGCGAACCTTTAGTACTGGTTCGTGCCACGAACCGGTACTAAAGAGGTGGTGGCCTTTAGTACAGGTTGGTGGCTCCAACCGGTACTAAAGGGGGGGCCTTTAGTACCGGTTGGAGCCACCACCTTTAGTACCGGTTGGTGGCTCCAACCGGTACTAAAGACCCCTCCTTTAGTACCGGTTGCAGCCACCAACCGGTACTAAAGGTGGTGCACTGCCACCCGCAATGCACAATGTTTAGTCCCACCTCGCTAGTTGAGAGGAGCTCGCACCGGTTTATAAGCCCTGCCGCGGCTACCATGTCGAGCTCCTCTCTAAGCAGGCCTTTGTGGGCATATTGCAAGTCTTCTGCCCTGTGGGGCCTACTGGGTCGTATGGGCCTGCATCCTGGCCCAACTAGAGATTGGGGTTCTAGTCGTATGCAGGCCGTGTCGGCCCAGTAGGCGGGCTAATTTTGTTTTATTTAAAAAATAAAAATAAAAAAAATCCTTACCAACCGGGACTAAAGGTCCCCCAGACCACGGTGCGCCTCGTGCCACATGGTGGGCCTTTGGTCCCGGTTCATGTTGAACCGGGACTAAAGGGGGGACCTTTAGTCCCCCCTCTTTAGTGCCGGTTCCAGAACCGGTACAAAAGGTCCTTACGAACTGGTACTAAAGTCGTTTTTCTACTAGTGGTGCTAGTCAAGTAGAGGCATACTAGTGATACTCTGTTTGTCTATGTATTCACACATGTGTCATGTTTCCGGTTAATACAATTCTAGCATGAATAATAAACATTTATCATGCAATAAGGAAATAAATAATAACTTTATTATTGCCTCTAGGGCATATTTCCTTCAGAAACTGGGTCTACTAACATGATGCTAAGGGAGATTAAATATTTCCAGACTCTTGAGAAGAGTAGTGTAAACATCATTAACATTGTTGGTCGTGATGGGGTAATTGTTGGTTTTGGTCAAGCCATAATTGCACTCCCTAGGGGTACTATATGATAATCATGAATGAATTCATGCATCAAGATTCTACTCGTACCTTGCTGAGTTATAAGGATATCCACAATTGTTTCTATGTAGAAACTCGTACAGTGAGTGAGGTTGGAAAGACTACTCACGACTCAACAAAAAGGATTTGAATGAAATCCTAGAGTAAAGGTCTTCTTTATCATTTGGATTAATATACTATACATACATTAAAATGAATATGCATTTGGCGTACAAGATAATTTTCTAGAATCATGATAAGTTCAAGATATGGCATGGTTGCCTGGGTCTCCCTGGTATTGGGATGATAAGAAATTATTGATGGTTCTACTACACACAATCTAATGGTGTGAATTTTCCAGATTCATTGGACTATGTATGCACGATACGTGTAGACTGGAAAATTAAATCATAAGGCCATCATATCTAAACATAAAGGATGGGCCAGTTGATTTCCTTGTACAGGAGATGCATGTGATCCAATTCAACCATTATATGGAATATTGAGATATTTCATACTACTTTTGGATGCATCGGCGTGATGGTCCAATGTGTCTCTTACTTCTATAAGCAACCATGCTTTTACAAAGCTTATTGCTCAAATCCTTAATTTGAGAGCAAATCATCCTGAGAACGGGATAAAATCCATCAGAATGGATAATGCTACGAAATCTAGTTCGTGAGCATTTGATGATTACTGCATAGATTGAGGCATAACTATGGAGCATATTGGTACTTTGTGTACATATACCCAGATTGATTTTGCGGAATCACTTGTCAAGAGGATAAGTTGATGGCAAGATTGCTCCTACAGAATTGTAATCTCCCAACATCTAGTTGGGGACATTGCAGTTTTACATACTGCATATACAAATTCGACGAACTGCATATTATATGGTCTCCCCATTGCAGTTAATTAGTACGTGGAAATGAGTAAGTATTTCCCATCTGCGATTATTCGGTTGTGTTGGATACATACCGAGTTCATCACCGCAGCGTACATATATGGGCCGTCATAGAGAAATGGGGATCTATGTGAGGTACAATTCTCCATCAATCATAAAGTACCTTAAGTCCTTAGAAGGGGACTTATTTATGGCCTGGTACACTGGTTGTATTTTGATGAGGGCATTTTTCCGACATTAGGGGGAGATAATAACCACATTGAATGCCAAGAAAATAGAATGAGATGTGAATAGACATCTAGTCCTTAGGTCCACATATGAATGAGTCTGAATTGGAGGTTCAGAAGATTACCAATTTGCAAAGTATCGCAAATAATATGTCAGTTGCATTTACTATGTATATAGGTGTCACAAAGTAAAATATTCCCATAGTGAATGTGTCAGAGAGAGTGGATGTGACCGATAGGTCCACTCGGCCACCGACGAGGGGGAGGAATCTGGACACAAGAAGACAAGGCTTCATGGAAGCGTCCAAGGGGAATGAGGAATCCTCAAACAGTAAATACAGGTCAACTTCATGTTGATATTCAACCAAGGGTTGAAGGACTCCTGAAGGATGTTGGACACATCCTGAACCCAGCACGAGTGTGCACACAATTTTTTGTGCTGGGACATCGGAAGACCTTGGCCCAACTGTTGTGGGAAATCACAAAGAGTCAAAAGGTAATGATGAAATCTCCACTATGGATATGGATTCAGGAGAATCATATAATAAATACTACATTATGTCGACATTTATTTATCCTCATGAATTGCAAAAGACCTTGGATTGGATCTAAAACCTAAGTCCATGCATGGCTGAGTGTCTAAAATGCTCTAGTTGATCCAAAGGAAGGAAGCAATAGAGGATGCGCTCGCTCTCAAGAAGAGGGGGTATTGACCTGATCAGTAATACCTACTCCTCTGAATTTGTTCCATGGGGGAGCAAATGGGTTTTTGTTCATGTGAGGAACGAGAATAATGAGGTGGTGAGACATGAAGCGAGGCTTGTAGCACAGGGGTTCACGCAGAGGCCCGTCATTGTTTAAGATGACACATAATCTCCTATTATGAGTGGAATAACGTTTTGATATTTAATATCACTGGCATTGAATAATGAATTTTTATATCCAACTGATGGACGATGTGACTTCATAGTTTTGCGAGTCACTTGATTCGAATATCTATATAATAGTTCCTAAGGGAATGAAGATTTCGAATTAATCGCAACATGTGTTGCGTAAAGCTTCATACGTCATTTTATGACTTGAAGTAGTCGGCAAGGATGTGGTATAACTGACTGAGTGAGTTCCTTGGTTAGAAGGGTTACTCAAACAATGATGGTTGCTCATGTATGTTCATCAAGAAATCCAAAGAAGGATTTGTACAAATTGTGTGTATGTTGATGTTTTGAATATCACTGGTACTACACAAGAAATACATGAGACAAGCAAATCATCTTATGATGGAGTTTAAGATGAAAGATTTGGTTGAGACCAAACTTTGCTTGAGTTTGGAACTTGAGTGTATTCCATTGGGAATACTTGCTAATCAGTCTACATTTGTCCGAAAGATTGTTGAAAAGTTCAACATGGATAAATCATATCCATTAAACAATTATGGTGTGTCAGATCTCTTGAGTAATAGAGATAAATACCCATTTGTACCTAACGACGGTGATGAAGAGATAGTGGAACCGAGACTCCCTATCATCGTGCAATTGGAGCACTAATGTATCTAGAGAGCTGCACTAGGCCTGGTATATCATTTGCAGTATTCTTATCGGCTAGATGCAATACATCTCCAATGGTAGGGCATTGGGTTGGCGTGAAGAATATTTTTGCATATCTTCTGGACACCAAAATCTTGGTTTGTTTTATGATAAAAATCAAGATATGACCATGGTTGGATATCATGATGCTGGGCATGTATCATACCCCCATAATCCCATATCACAGACTGGTTTTGTCTTTTCGAATGGAGTTACAGTCTTTCAAGAAGACAACTTTAGTGGTTGCATCCACTAATCATTCTGAAATCATTGATTTGTATGAAGCATCACATGAATATATGTGACTTCAAAGAATGATGAACTTTGTTGAAAGTTCAAGTGGGATTGGTTGGTAGGAACCACCCACCATTATCTATGAACATAATGTTGTTTGTATTACACAGATGCATACAGGTTATAAGTAGGAATTACAAAGTGTATTGCTCTGAAAGTATTTTCTTCCCCATAAGTTAAAAGGAGGTGGGAAGATAAATATTTTGCAAACAAAGTCCAGTGATAATCTCGATCATCATGTTAATGGAACTGGTACAAGATGACTTTATGTTATGCAAGATTCAGGGGGAGTGTACTCCCATATGATAACCTGTTCAAGATCTTTGGATCTTTGATATTGCACTCTTTTCCCTTTATGAGTTTTTCCTACGTGGTTTCTCATATAAGGTTTTTAATGAGGCACTCTTTACCTAATATTAAAAGACGGAGGCTTTCATAGTTCTCTATAAGTCATCCTTTTATATCAGTTGATTTTGTGTTAATTATAAAGATTGACGGCTGGGATTTAAAAGTAGTTCTAGATATATATTCCCTACGTATGTTTCTGTCCACCTGTGTCGACAGGCCTTCTTTTGCATAGCATCACTGGGTCTCTTCCAACACACCCTCCTGGGCCTTCATCCGCGCTTGTTTTTTTCATAGTCTACTGGGCCACGCAAGTGCACTTGAGATCGCTTACGAGAGGAGGTAAATAATAGATGCCGTTGTTATGCTTTTGTGCTAGACGAACATAGCAGCCAGGATTTAGTGCCACCTCGCCCTTTTAGATCTAATCAGACCAGTTCATATACGTGTGAATAATTTACAACTTCGTGGAAGCTGGCTGCCGGATGGATTCATATGGAAGAGAAAGACCAGATTATATGCATTGGTTGCTATATATGTGGGGGTAATTAAATTGGATTCATCATGATATGCATGCATGATTGAAGAGGCTATATGGATTCATGAGAGACGTGATCGCACCGAGAGAATGGAATTGAACAAATCCATAAACTTGAGATCCCTCCGCTGCCTCTCTCTGCCTTCTCGAGGTCGACCCAAGGCTCCCTTTGAGGGGGGAGGAGGTCCATGCTCCTGCTGCTGAGCCTTAGCACACAGGCAACCGAGACGAAGGCCACCGTGCAGATCCTGGCGTGTTCTGTTCTGCGCCGCCGCCGGATGTGCCGGCGCAGCCGTGGAACGACGACTAAGTACACCGGCCAGGGCTGATGCGTTGATGGAAGTATAAGAGAAGAAAACACATGGAGAAAGGCAGCGGCTCATGTCTGTAGAACAGTGGAGGCAAGGCATGTTCATGTGGCCGGCACTGCCAGGGAACGAACACCATGCTCCATGAGTTCAAAGCGGATGAGATTGACCTGGAGTTGCACTATTCTGTCCGGCCAGTAGCTGGTACTAAATTTTTTCTCTCCCTAGATCCAGTCCTTCCACATTTCCTTCCTTCCTATTTCTTGTTGTAGGACAATGCACTTCAAGTGTTCGTGAAAATATTATTGCCAAGGCTTCAACTATAAGAAAAAGATTTTTCTGTACGAACATATACCATTAATCAAGACTTAACTGCTAATCAATTTTAAAACATTAATCTAAGCTTCTTCATGGGAAATAACTAATGACTGTTATGCATGATCATATTTTTTCGCGGATTATTAATTTATTATTGACATGGCTTCAATTTCAAGACAAGATAGAACCAGTAGTGCTTAGTAGAAAACAGGGCTATGGTCCAGGCCGGCTCAGACCATTAGTCCCGGTTCAGTCTAGAACCGGGACCAATGTGTGCATTGGTCCCGGTTCGTGAGCCCAGGGGGCCGGCCGGGCCACGTGGGCCATTGGTCCCGGTTCGTCTGGACCTTTTGGTCCCGGTTGGTGGGACGAACCGGGACCAATGAGCCTCGCTCCTGGCCCACCATCATTGGTCCCGGTTGGTGGCTTGAACCGGGACCAATGGCACTAACAGAAAGTTTATAATTTTTGTGACCTAAAAGCAAAAAGAAATCACTAAAAAACTGTAAGTATTTAGTTTTAAGTAGAAATAAAAAAATAAAAACCCAAAAAAATGTAGAAATAAAAAAGAAAAAACTAAAAAAAATGCCACCTACTGGGCCTCCACGGCCTGAATACGACTAGAAACCCTACATGGGTCAGGATTCAGGCCCGCAGAAGGCCCAATAGGCCCACAGGCAGTAGCAAGTTTAGGTCCGAAAGCCTGCATTAGAGAGGAGCTCGAATGGGGAGGCACACCAGCGCTTATAAACAAGTGTCGGTGCCCTTCAGCTAGCGATGCGGGACTAAACTTTTGGGCGCGGGGCAGCACAAGGCCATTGGTCCCGGTTGGTGCCACCAACCGGGACTAAAGGGGGCATTGGTCACGGTTTGTGGCACCAACCGGGACCAATGCCCCCCTTTAGTCCCAGTTGGTGCCACCAACCGGGACCAAAGGCCGCCGCTTCCCGCCCTTTGGGCTGCTGAAAATTGGCCTTTGGTCCCGGTTCGAGGCACCAACCGGGACCAAAGAGGGGCATTAGTCCCGGTTGGTTTCACGAACCGGGACCATTGCTCTGGCTATATAAGCCAACACTTGTGAAATTTTGGCCAACCGCTCCCATTCGCCCCGACGCCCCCAGGCCGTTCGTCGTCGTCGTCGCCCCGCGCCCGCCGCCCCTGCCGGCCCCGACACCATCGCCGTCGCCGCGCGCGGCGCCCCTGCCCCGACCCCGTCGCCATCGCCGCGCGCGCCACCCGTTCCCCGACCCCGTCGTCGTCGCCGCGCGCGCCGCCCCTTCCCTGACCCCGTCGCCGTCGCCGCGCGCGCCGCTCCTTCCCCCACCCTGTCGCCGTCGCCCCGACCACACGCCGCCACCTTCGGTCCGGCCGCCGGCGCCCTTTATCACTGATTTTAGGTTGATGATATGATGATGTTTTTTTTCTGTTGATGATATGATGATGTTTTTTTTTCTGTTGATGATATGATGATGTTTTTTTCATATATGCATTTTTTCATATATGTATTAATTTTTTTTAAGTTGTTAGTAGATATCGATTTTAGGTTAGTGCATTTTATCACTGATTTTAGGTTAGTTGATCGATTTAGTGCATTTTATGTTTGTTGCATTTTAGGTTAGTGCATTTTATGTTAGTGGAGAGGAAAAGGTAAAATAAGGAAAAGGAAAATAAGTAGAGAAAGAAGGAGAAGAAGAAGGAAAAGACGAGGAGTGGAAGAAAAGGAAGAGGAGAAGAAGAAAGGAATAGAGGAGAAGAAGAATAGAGGAGAAGAAGAAAAAATAGAAAAAAAATTCTCTTTTTTCCTTCTTCTCCTCTATTCCTTTCTTCTTCTCCTCTTTTTTTTCTTCTTTTTTTTCTTCGATCTTCTCCCCCTCCCGATAGAAAAGTTTTATATAGAAAGTTACAATTTTAGAAAAATTTTATATATGCAAAAGTTACAATTTTAGAAAAAGAAGGATAGGAAAGAAGAAAATAAGAAGAGGAAAGAAAGAAGAAGAGGAGAGGGAAAGAAGAGGAGAAATAAATAAGAAGAAGAAAAAAGAAGAAAAAAAAGAGGAGAAGAAGAAAGGAATAGTATATTCTATTTTCTCTTCTTCTCCACTATTCCTTTCTTCTTCTCCTCTTTTTTTCTTCTTTTTTTCTTCGATCTTCTCCCCCTCCCGATAGGAAAGTTTTATATAGAAAGTTACAATTTTAGAAAAGTTTTATATATGCAAAAGTTACAATTTTAGAAAAAGAAGGATAGGAAAGAAGAAAATAAGAAGAGGAAAGAAAGAAGAAGAGGAGAGGGAAAGAAGAGGAGAAATAAATAAGAAGAAGAAAAAAGAAGAAAAAAAAGAGGAGAAGAAGAAAGGAATAGTATATTCTATTTTCTCTTCTTCTCCACTATTCCTTTCTTCTTCTCCTCTTTTTTTCTTCTTTTTTTCTTCGATCTTCTCCCCCTCCCGATAGGAAAGTTTTATATAGAAAGTTACAATTTTAGAAAAGTTTTATATATGCAAAAGTTACAATTTTAGAAAAAGAAGGATAGGAAAGAAGAAAATAAGAAGAGGAAAGAAAGAAGAAGAGGAGAGGAAAAGAAGAGGAGAAATAAATAAGAAGAAGAAAAAAGAAGAAAAAGAAGAGGAGAAGAAGAAAGGAATAGTGGAGAAGAAGAGAAAATAGAATAATCCGCCTTTTGGTACGAATTCAGCAAAGGCCTTCCAAATAGCGATATTCGGAAGGCTCTTGCTGAACTTTGTACCAAAAAGCGAATTATCCTATCTGGGACTCCGTTCCAGAACAACTTTGAAGAGCTTCGTACCATCATGCACATGTTACTTTCGCCTAATGATGAAGACATGGTTTTGTTGAATCCTTTGACACTAGGCAACCTCCCGACCCCTCGGCGATCCTCTCGAACATGAGAGGAAGAAGAGGATAAAAAAAGAAGAGGAAGAAGGAAAAAAAAGAGGAGAAGAAAGAATAGAGGAGTTCTTCTCCTCTATTCTTTCTTCTCCTCTTTTTTTTCTTCTTCTTCCTCTTTTTTTATCGGGAACGAGGGTCGTCGAGGGACATAGATGTAGTGTCGTCGTTGTCGATATATACCCCCTCTCGATAGCTTACTATGATTAGGTAGCTAGTTCTACGTTTGGCACTAATATATCCATCTGTCATGTTTGAATAATAATTGCCATGTTGTAAATATTTGTAGAAACTATGTACACCGCCCTAGACGAAGCAAAAGAAGCGTTGTTGAGGGACATAATCGTAGAAGGAAGTGATGCCATCTCGTTGTTTCTCAACGAAACCGATGGTCTGGAAGGAGAGGGTGAACAAGCTGGCTACGGTGACCTAATGCCGGTGCAAGAAGAAGAACATGAGGACGGCTCCGGTGACCCAATGCCGGTGCAAGGACACCGTGATGACGGCTCCGGTGACCGAACCGAGTCCGGCCAGGTATATATATTAGTTAAGCCTATGCTGACTAACTGATTGATGCATTCATTGTTTTGGTATGTACACATATTAATTAAGTCTTTGTTCTTTTTTCTAGCCTTCCGGATCGAGCACAACTTCGGTAAAGAGACGAGGCCTGAAGAAAAAGTTGAGCTCGGATGAAAAGTTTGAGATCATAGCAATCGCGCCCGACGGCCAACCTATTAAACCCCTCAGGACAAAGAGCGCATTTGTTGCTCAGTGCGGGGTTCTGGTTAGGGACAAGATCCCGATAAGCATCCAGCAATGGTTTAAGCCGGCTACAGAAGACCCTGAGGTGTCTTATGTCAATGATATGCAGAAAAATGTTCTTTGGACTAAGCTGAAGTCAAATTTCACCCTACCGCCAGAGGATAATCCAGAGAACCCATTTAAAGATAAATTAATCAAGTCTTTTGCTCTTAAGAGGATGGCAGAACTATTCAGGAGGTGGAAGAAAGAGCTGAATAAGTTTGTCGAAAATAATGAGACACTAGAATTCAAGGGCAGATATGAGAAGATAAGAGATCACTGGCCCGCATTTGTGGCCCACAAGACATCGGAAAAGAGTAAGAAAGATGTCGGCGACAAACAAGCAAAATGCTGCGAAGAAGAAGCTTTAGCATCGCACGGGGTCAGGTGGCTACCTCGTAGCCCGGCCTAAGTGGTCCAAGACTGGGAATGATCTGGTTCATAAAGGGATCGAACCAGAGACAATTAACTGGCCAGACCGTTGCCGGACTTGGTTCTTCGGGGCTGGCGGAACCTTGGACCCTGTAATAGAGAAGTGCATTTGGACGAACGATCAAATGGACATACCAGTCAGTAAGCTTAAGCAGTATATCGAAGCAGCGCACGAAGGGACGTTCTTTCCAGACAGAGAGAACGACGAGCTCACAATGGCCCTCGGGAATCCTGAGCACCCTGGACGGACACGAGGCACGCCAGGCTCCATTCCGTGGAAGGTTGGGTTTTCGGACGCAAGCGGTTACATATCCCATGAGAGGAGGAAAAAAGTGCAGCAGACCCAAATGCAGGCGCTGGAAGCAAGGGTAGACGCGATAGAGGAACGAGAAGCAAATCGCAGCAAACGTACTGTCGAAGCCTCCCCCGAAGCTACCCCGCCATCTCAGCGCAGAAGCAGCGTGTCTTCCACCGAGCTGCTTCAGCCGGAGCATGCCTTGACGGCTCCTGCCAGCTATCCCGTGGATGCTATCACGGAGTCTCAAAATTGCCACCTTATGACGCAATGGATGAATTCGAAGATCAAGGCGGATGTTGGCTCTGTTTATCCTACTGAACCCGGCGCAACTTTTCACTGCCGGCCGATTCCAGAAGGATATGCTAGGGTGATGGTGGATGAAATAACGGAGGGATTTGAGGACCTCCAGCTTGACCACCCTACCGGTGAAGGGGAGACTCGGCTGGGGTCTGCTCTGAAGACTCCATGCCTATGGCGGAAGGAGCTCATCAACCTTCTGAACTGGACGCCTCTGCCTCCTCCTCCTCCTCCTCCGGCGAGTCAGGGCACTCCGCCTCCTCCACCGCCTCCTCCTCCGGCGAGTGACGATCAGGGCCCTCGGCCGGCTCCTTCTCCGGCGCGTGGCGGCACTCCGCCTCCTTTTCCGCATGCGCCGACGCGCCCGAGCAGCCAGCCTCCTCCTTCTCCGCCTCGTCAGCAAGGGCGGAAGAGACCTGCCGCCGCTCCAGCTGCTCCAGCGCGTCGTAGTCCTTCTCCTCCGCCTCGTAAGCAAGTAAAGAAGACAACCGCTCCGTCTACACAGTCGGCGTCTAGCAGTACAACCAGAGGCGGGAGGACATACAGATTCGGTCCTTCTCTGAAGACTCCAGAGAAGTTACCATATGAGAGGACCCCGGAGGAGAACGCCGAGATCGCGCGAATCGAAGTGGATGACTGGTTTCAAGGGTTGAGAGCAAAGAGACATCCACCTCCGGAGGAGAAGGTAGATCCGGTGAAAGTGAAGCGCACTCTGGCTGCCCTGACAAAACCACCGAAGTCTCTGCTGAAAGGAAACTATGAGCGCATTATTGGAAAGGAATTTGCCGAAGCGGAGCGGTCAGGAAGTACTGTCAGTGATCAAAGGCTGAAAGAACGACGAGCTGGGAAACAAATTGCCCAGCTCGGCGAACAAGCGAAGCAATCGTGCCCCCCGCTCAAGGTGCCTAGCCACAACGTCGCTAATGATCCGAGGATGGTGCCCGGTTATAGCAATCTTGGAGATTACCTGCCCGACGATGTACATTATGAACCCATGGACGTGCAGATACAAAGATACGAGTACGGGAAGCCTCTCGTCAAAGATGAAAGATCTCTATCAACGATGATGCGAAGATTGCATGATTGGTACTTGAAAATCTACAGAGACTCTGGGGGGAGGAGTACTTTGTATGTGAAAGTTAAAAAGGAGCATGACCTCGTTGGAATTGAACTATTGCCTGTTCCATTTGAGGAGTTCTATCAGTTTTTCAATCAATTGGACCTCGATAAAACAATGGTCGCCTGCTACTGTCTGTAAGTAGTACTACTTCTGTCATTAAGTTTTTCTATATAGCTTAGCTCTTTCATTGCATGTATTTATAATCATTCTCACTATATTATGCAGATTGAAGATCGCCGAATTGAAGAAAAGACAAGTTGGTGATATTGGGTTCATTAACACATATCTCATAGATGCAACTCAGGTTAAATTTCATGCCGCAGCTACCGAGGCCAACTTGCTACGATCGTTGGTAATAAATGAAAACAAAGATATAATACTCTTTCCTTACAACTTCAAGTGAGTTTTACTGTCTTGTGCGTATTCGGTTTCCCTTATATATTACTCAAGGTTATAGTAATGTAATTGATGAGTTATGCATGCGTGTGCAGTTTTCACTATATTCTCCTAGAGATTAAGCTTGAGCTGGGACTAGTAACCGTCTTAGACTCAAGACGAAAAGATCCCCAGGACTATGCAGACATGACTCAAATACTCGAGAAGTAAGTTAAATCGATCATTATCCACCATATCAGCAACTTTGTTCATTTCCTGATATATCAAGTAATTGTTTTCTTTGTCCGGCAGGGTTTGGAGAAAATTCACCAGAAAAGCTCCGGGACTGCCGAAGGAGCTGCAATTTAGACACCCGAAAGTAAGTACTATAGTAGCATTTTAAGCGCATCTACTAGTCATTCAAGCGCTAGTTTCATCAATACCATTTGGCATTCTTGCTTATCAGTTTGATTAACCTCTATTTCTTGTAAAGTGGTTGTGGCAGGAACAAGGGAATGATTTCTGCGGATACTACGTTTGCGAGTCCATCCGCCACACGACCTGTGAGCGGGGCTACACTGACGAACAATATGAAGTACGTAAATAACAACATTCACAATTTTATTTTATTACCATCATTTGTGTTGAGTTTCATTCATTCATATATATATGTATTGACCCCCATCTTTAAATTAGATGTTTCGGAAGCGGGATGAACTCCTAGCACCAGCTCGCATGCGAGCAATTCAAGAGGAATTGGCGGCATTCTTTCTTGACCACGTGATCCCTGAAGACGGAGAATTCTATGTGGACCCTGAGTCCGTATGATTATATTTGTAAGAGATAATTATTGTATATATGTAGCCGGTAGTGTCAGATAGATATACGAGAACTTGTTGTTCGACCAATCTCTCGGAGAAGGAGAGGTGGTCGATATCACTTCTCTCTGTATGCATATATGTTCATGACGATCTTCTGTTTCCTTCGTTTGCTTACTAGCTAGTTAGCGTGTCTAGTCCTCTCTATACGTATGTATAGTACGTAGCGTCGACCAAGCACGGACATAAGAGAGGACACTTCTCTCTATTAATTATAGCTAGCTAACACAATATATGAAACACCTAAATTAACCCCCCAAAACCCCCAAACCCCCCCCCCTTTCAAAAAAAAACAAAAACCCCAGCCACAGAAATGCTGACGCGTGGATGCCTATTGGTCTCGGTTGGTGCCACAAACCGGGACCAAAGGGTCTCCTGCCTGGGCTCTGCGCACTGCCCATATGGAGACCCATCAGTCACGGTTCTGGATTGAACCGGGACTAAAGGGTCGGGGCATTAGTACCGACACTTTAGTCCCGGTTCAGGAACCGGCACTAAAGGCGCTTATGAACCGGGACTATAGGCCCTTTTTCTACCAGTATATACGCATGTTGATCATTTGGTGTAGGTGTTGTTACCTAATAGTTCTTTCTTTCATGATATTAATTACCATATTGTTTTCTTGAAGGTGTCATATATTTGCTTTTTTGGTTGAGATTCGTTTTCTCTCTATTATTTATAATTAAGGTACAGTCTGTAAGAGTTTGCACAATACAAGATTTTTTTTTCTTTTTTTAATGTGGTACCGGTGCAACCTTCGTGAGGATTGATTTGTTGGTACGGCAAAATCAAAGTCCCCAGATTAGAAGCGATTGGTGAGGAAGATGTTTATGTGCAGCCTCAACCTTTGTTCTCTTCTCAGCTGTATGGACGACAATGTCTAACACTCTTACTTGATGGTGTCATGTGGGGAGATGAGAGCAAAAAAAGAGATGGCGGGAATCACCAGATTAGAAGTCAACTGCCATCTCCCCTCTTTCCCCACACCCATATCCCCGTCATTGTTCCCATACCCGGCGCTAAGGCTGGTTACAATGGGCAAGAACATGGTCTAATAACTTACACACTTTCCTAGACTATATTACTACCTCCACAGTGGATAGGAACATCTATGTAGTGTCATGCAACAATGTATTTATTAGGTTATAGACTCATTGTTTCTTGGAGTGTATGATGTTCCGGTAACTTAGCTAGTTACCACAAGCACCTCTCTCTTCATTAAATATGTGACACATAAGCAAAGTTGTATTAGAGTGTATGATGTTACTCCTAAGTTCCTCCCCATTGCGACCAGCCTAAGGATAGCTGGAGGAGGACGTGTGGTCCTAAAGAAGGAGGATCTTTGTGAAACACACCTGGTTTCGTCGGACACGGACGCTGCTCCGCGGCCCAGTACCTCAACCAGACCAACGATGATTCACGATAACTCATGATTTCTCCACAAACCACGACAACATACAGTAAGTGTACATTTCTGAATTTTTTACTTCATAATGTACAGTAAGTGTGTAATGTTTTTAGGTTGTTATTCTAAAAGGTTGTGACGTTAGCTGACGCCACAACCAAGATGTAGAAACACCACTGACGGCAAGGAGCGCTGGTGCCTGCACCAAGTTTATATGTGACAGAGCTGGTCCCCACCATCCCTATAAGTCCATGAAATTACAAGTCGTTGTAGGAAGGGACTCGCAAAAGCGACATGCTATAGTGTGATGATCCTTAAAATTGATCATGTTCATCATGAATAGGCAACGGGATAACCACCAGCAATCACTTATGGTTAATTAAGTATATTATGTATATTATGTATATCTCATATTTTTCTTAAAGGGTTTTTGGAGGAGCTTTTTCAAGATGATGATTCTACATAATCAATGCAGAGATTAGGGGAAGTGTTAGGGAATAATTAATTATGGTTAATTAAGGATAATCTCCTTATCTTTGTAAACCGGCGGGCAGTTAAAGTCTGCCACCGTCGCGTCTCTTGTCCCGTCTCCTCTGACCGACGCGTCCCTTGGATGCAACCCCTCGGAGGGTATATATTGTACAATCATCATCGATAGAAAGAGCGATTGATTCATTCTAGCAATTGTTTCTTCAGACCATGTACGTGTGATGGGTAACCACCAGCAATCACGACGAGACAGGAACGCCCCGTCTTAATTTGCCGTATGTGGCCACCCGGCCCAGGAAAAAGTTCATTTTAAACTGTTAACTTGTAGGAGTTCGGCAAAACGAATCCTCGTCGAATCCGATCGATTGCATCATAAACTAGGGAGCTCCTAAGCAGCGCTTTTGGCGCCGCTAACAGGTACTGGCGCCCGCGCGCGACCCACCTGGGCCTGGCCCAACAAGGCCGATGCGCCCGGTTGCCACGGCCTGAACGAGCGAAAAAGCGCAAAAAAAGGTCATCCTCTCCAGGATTCAAACTCTACACGTTACCTTCACGTACTAGCGCACATAACCAGTAGACCTACCCGACTATAGTGCATGTGGAAAGTGTCAAATAATATAAGGACATGCGGCCGCTCTATTTAATGCACTTAGTTTTCTGAATTATTTAAAATAACCGTGAACTTGAATAAGTTCATCAATTTATAAAAAGTTCATCATTTTTTAAGAAAAGTTCATAAATCTGGAAAAAGTTCATCGATTTGTTAAAAAGTTCATCCGATTTGGAAAATAGTTCATTGATTTTGAAAAAAAAACACAGATTTTGAAAGAAAATCATTCAATTTGAAAAAGAGTTCACGGATTTTCAAAAAGGGTTCAAAAAATCAAAAAAAGGGCAATTCTTTTGAACAAAAAGTTCACCAATCAAGAAAAAAGTTCATCGATTTGAAAAAGAGTTCACGGGTTTTCAAAAAAGGGTTCATGAATTCGAAGAAAGTTCAATTTTTTTTTGAAAAAAAAATCATAAAGTTGGAAAAGGTTCATCAATTTTGAAAAAAAGTTCATCGATTTGAAAAAGAGTTCACGGATTATCAAAAAGGGTTCACGAATTCGAAAAAAGTTCACCAATCATGAAAAAACTTCATGAAGATTAAAAAAAGTTCATCGAATTGAAAAAGAGTTCATGGGTTTTCAAAAAAGGGTTCACGAATTCGAAGAAAGTTCAATTTGCTTTGAAAAAAAAAGTTCATAAAGTTGGAAAAGGTTCATCGATTTTGAGAAAAAGTTCGTCGATTTGAAAAAGAGTTCACGGATTATCAAAAAGGGTTCAAGAATTCGAAAAAAGTTCACCAATCATGAAAAAAGTTCATCAAGACTAAAAGGAAGTTCATCGATTTTGGAAAAAAGTTCATCGATTAGAAAAAGAGTTCACGGGTTTTCAAAAAAGGGTTCACGAATATGGAAAAAGTTCATTTTAAAAAAAAGTTCATAAAGTTGGAAAAGGTTCATCGATTTTGAAAAAAAGTTCATCAATTTGAAAAAGAGTTCACGGATTTTCAAAACGGGTTCACAAATTCGAAAAAAGTTCACCAATCATGAAAAAAGTTCATCAAAAATGGAAAAAGGTTCATCGATTTTGGAAATAAGTTTATTGATTTGAAAAAAGTTCATTCATTTTTGAAAAATTCACATAAAATCAAAAAGTTCTTCAAATTTGACAAAAAACCTCACAAAACTTTCAAAAAGATCATCGCTTTTTTTAAATGCTCATGCATTCGAAAAAAAGAAAATACAAATGTAAAGAAATTAAAAGAGAACGAACAATGAAATAAAAAACCATCACAAAAATCTGTCCAGAAAAAAAAAACGAAAAAACCGAGCAGGTAGCTTCCAAAGACAGAGCTTCCACGAACTGAAGACAGCATAAGAAGAAAAACGAAGAGATTAGTGACAAGCGTGAAGCAGTCCTGGTGGTTAGTGCCTTTGCCGACGAAGCGGGTGGTCTTTATTTTCTTGGTTTAAATACAAAAAGTAAGCGCACGGTGTGGCTCCACCGCGAGACCTCGTTAGCTGTTTGATCGACGCAACAACCACCAGGGATACGACATCCATTGTGTTCACTTGCTCCTTTTTTCTCCTTGTCTTCTTTCCTTTTTCTGTCCTTTTCTTTCTTTTTATTTTCTTTTCCTTTTTTATTAAATTCCTTTTTTTAATATTTACGAACTATTTTCCAAATTTGCATATTGTTTTCAAATCTGGAATTTTTTTAGCGTGTTTGATTGCTTGAATTATTTTAAACTATATAAAAACCGGTGGCCATCTTAGTAGGAAATGGCAAACGGCTGTAGACTATACCGATCTATGCTGCATCAACGGCTAGAACAATTCGGGTTATGTGGCTTCATGAGAAGATAGGAAAATCACCTAGTGATGTGTCCCTATTTAGATATAGAAGATAGGCCGCCTTGCATGATTCAAAAGGTATTGCGGGCCAAGATAAATAATAATGGCCCTCATGGCCTTTGAGAAGAACTTGGTGAATGTTATTAAAGTAGAAAATTAATTTCTGCTAAAATAAGATACTCCCCACCGTTTCTAAATATAAGTCTTTTACAATATGAACTACATACGGAGCAAAATGAATGAATATACACTATAAAATGTGTCTATATACATCTGTATGTAGCGGAAATCCCTTTTGGAGCTCGGCCTCAAGTGAGGCCTCCAAATTCAAATTTGAAATTACATCAAAATTCATATTTTTACATTTCAAAAAATTCTGAAAAAATACAGATATAAATGAAGGCATAACACACATGTGTGTAAATTTTCAGTTCAAAATAGGTTGAAATGAGGGCTGTGTAAAACAGACAAATCTAGGCTGTTTAACACATGATACTATTTATCCTCCCAGGCCATGAATTTGTCTTTTTTGTACAGCTCATAACTCAAGGTATTTCATCATGAATTTTTTCACGCATGTGAGTTACATCCTTACATACACGCATATTTTTTTCAGAATTTTTTGAACCATAAAAGTCTGAATTTGAATTTTTCAAATATAAAGGCCTCCATGGAGCTCGGCCTCCAAAACGCCTTTCTGTGTATGTAGTCTATATTTAAATCTCTAAAAAGACTTATATTTAGGAACGGAGAGAGTACATATTTAATTGCACCTCAATGAATGTAAAGATTTGTTTTTTGGAGGGAAGTAAAATTTTTTTTGTTACGACGATTTGAAAAATTAATGAGCATATATATCTTATATTTATCTAATTTATATGACAATATTTTTAGTAGGAGTGTATTTCCTATTAAAGTTGGTGAGTACTGAATACACATTTATTGTATACCAAATATTTATAGCCTGCATCTTTTGATGCTTTCACACAAATATATCAGGACAGCTTTAGTTGTCAGCCTGAGCTAGAGCACCAACAATGGCAAAGCACACTACCCTCCTCCTCGTGGCAATAGTAGCCATCCTTTTCACTGCCACCGCCGCCACCCTAGCCAACACCCCCGCCCCTGCAGCCAAGCCTACAGCGTATGAAATGCTAGGGCGATATGGCTTCCCACCGGGCATCCTCCCGCAGGGAGTGCATGACTACGAGCTTCGACCAAACGGTTCCTTTGAGGTACTCTTCTCCGATGAATGCAAACTTCGTATTGACGGCCAGTACGACATCCACTACAGCACTCGGGTTGCCGGGAACATAAAAAATGACATGATCAGCGGCCTTGAAGGCATTAAGGTGAAGGTCTTTTTTGCGTGGATCAGCATACAGGATGTCGGCCGCGATGGCAATGAGCTTAGGCTGCACGCCGGGATCATATCCAAGTCATTCTCGGTTGACGTTTTCTCCTCTAGCCCTAAGTGTAACTGAGTCTCGATTGCAAGATCGACACAAGTGTCGCCACCCGAGTCCGCCTCTTCGACCACGTCGCTTGACATTTCCTTCTTTCTTCGTGGCATTGATGGTGCACGTTGCTGCTTGATTTGCAATCCCGTGCCATCTTACTAATTTTTGTACTCCCATTGTTTTATGGGCTGAGACCGAATGATATAAAGAAGTTCCTTTTGTTCGTGATTGCAAAATTCATTTGTGAGATTTCAATTAACGTGGTGTTTGACGGTGAATCCGTTATCTGATCAGATAAAGCATAATGGTATTTTGGCACAAAAATAAATTTTCACTTAATTAGCTCTCTACATCATCTTAGATACATCTGAATTTTTGTGGATCTTGACGATAGCTTACCACATTTCCCATGTGGTATCTTTTTTTTGCAAGGAAACGTTCGATCTATTAATCATGTCATATCAGCATTGGAGCGAACCGAAGGTACGCCGCAGTCATCGCCCCTCCAGTTTGGCCAAACTTGTTGTATTAGATAGTCAAGAAGACATCGGGCTAAGGCCCCACATGTTCAGCCCACCAGAAGAGCAAACATCTACGATGAATAGAAGTATAGATTGAAAGGATCCAACATGAAGACACATAAACGAAGATGAACAAAGGCTGGATCTAAACATATCCACCAAACAATAGCACCAACTGAATCTCATGAGATTTGCCGGAGACACACCTCCACACACCCTATTACAGTGTGGTAATATGTTGGTGCTAGTGTTTTTCATAAGAATATATATTGGCGGAGCTTGGGGATTAATTTTTTCTATAAAAAATGGTGTGGTAATGGCCTGATTCAATTTCATTCGTAAATATGTTGGCCAATTGGCAAGCGGTACATTTGTCCTCATGGGCTGGTGGGACAGCCAAGATTGTTCTAGAATGTCCGCCACAGCTTGCATGCCTCAAAGAAATGAGCTGATTAAATTTAACCCCTCTTAAACAATTACATGCAATTGAGAGCCGTGTGAAGCGGGGTAAATCTTATTCCGCTCGTAAGGCTGGTTGTGTCAACCTAAACACGCATTTCCCGTGATTACACTAGTAGAAAAAGGACCTAATATGAGACACATTAGTCCCGGTTTGATTTTGATCCGGTACTAATGATACCATTAATGCCGGTTCGAACGGCTATGCATTAATACCGGTTCGTGTTGAACCTTTAGTACCGGTTCATGCCACGAACCGGTACTAAAGGGGTGGTGGCAGGCTGGCGTCAGGCCGAGGCCTCACGATCACCTTTAGTACCGGTTCGTGACGTGGCAGGCTGGCGTCAGGCCGAGGCCCCACGATCACCTTTAGTACCGGTTCGTGCCACGAACCGGGTCTAAAGGTGTCTGACCTATAGCCCCGGTTGGAGACACAAATCGGGACTATAGGGCAATTTTCAAACTCTACCCCTCCTCCCTGTATCGCCATTCCAGTTTTGAAAAAATCAAAAGGAAATGATAAAAACTTCAAAAAATAAAATCCTTCGAGAGGTAGTTATATTACTAAATCTACTAGTTAGAAAAATTTGAAAGCTTAAATTTTGACATGTTTTGCAAAAAGTGTAGGGAAAAAGTAAAAACGGCTATAACTTTTGCATACGATGTCGGAAAAAACTTATAATATATCAAAAAATTCAGCATGAAAATCCGCATTCGATTTTGACTGCCTACGGTCTGTTTGCAATTTTTTAGAATTCTCAAATTCCAAAAGGAAAAAAAGATATGCTCAAATTTCA
The DNA here is from genome assembly GCF_003073215.2 of Triticum urartu. Taxonomy (NCBI): domain Eukaryota; kingdom Viridiplantae; phylum Streptophyta; class Magnoliopsida; order Poales; family Poaceae; genus Triticum; species Triticum urartu. The sequence goes on along the minus strand of NC_053024.1, from coordinate 701,261,442 downwards.
GTTTTTTTAATTTTGGTTAAATCTGGTCAAACTAATTATTCAAGATGTATTAATGTTACTACATAATTGGTCAAGAATATTAGTGTTACTAAATAATTATTCCAATTTTTTGAATTTTGGTCAAATCTGATCAAACTATGGTCAAACTATGGTCAAATTATGGTCAAACTTATTCAAGAAATATTAGTGTTACTAAATAATTACTGTTTTTTAGAATAATAGTTTCAAACTAAAACGGTGAAACGTGTGACCTAATGCTCAAGCTAAACTGCTAAGGGTTAATAGGATTGACAGCTTACATTTGTCAAGAAAACAACAAGTGTAGACTTGGAAAATAGGGGGAATAGAACTTTGAAGTTAAGCGTGCTCAGACTGGGGAGTGAGAAGATGGGTGACCGGTCGGGAAGTTAGACAATTTGGAATGAGTGATCCACACTTTGAGCTCTTAAGAGGGGTGATTGGAGACTAAATCATCAAATAATTCAGAAAATAAAAAACTGAAAAAAAATCAATTTTTTTCAAAATTTTCAAAAAAAACCTTTATTAGCGGTTCGTGGGCCTTTATTAAAGGTTCCCCAGACCATGACGCGAGCTCACGCCACGTGGTGGGCCTTTAGTAGCGGTTCGTGCCGAACCGGTACTAAAGGGGGAAGGGCTTTACAAACCGGTTTTAAAACTTCGTTTTCTACAAGTGTTATATGGGCCGGCCCACTCGAGACACTGCGTTCTTTCCTGCTTCTTAAGTTACTAATGTCCTGGTTTATTTTGGATGTTCTGTTCTTCTTCTTTGTTTTTCTCTGCCAGTTTTCTTTTGAAATTTTATTTTATTTTTATTTCATTTTTTCTTATCAACTTTCCTTTTTATATTTTTGATTCAAACACATTTTAAATTATTGATTTCTTACATTATAAAGTATATTAAAATGCTTGAACTAAAATTGGATACTTTTTTTAGTCCATGAAAATTTATTAGATTTCATAATTTATTTAAAAATCATAAATAATTTTAAGTTTGTTTAATATTTTTAAATTTGCTAATATTTTGTATATTGGCGATCATTTTTCAAATCCCTTTATTTTTAAAAATGTAAACACCTTTTGGAATTTAAAATCCTTGAACATTTTAAATTTCTGAAATATTTCAAAATTACTAAAAAATTTCTGTGTATTGTTTTAAAACTGAGGAACATCTTATAAAATATTGTCACCAGTTGTAAAAAATTAACGCAGTTGCAGGAAGAAAAATATAACTGAAAAGACATTCAGCCCATCGCTAGGATAGAACAAAACTGACCAAACAAACAACCCAAACTCGATAGAGTGGTTTGTGGTCCGGTTCACAATGCCAACATGAGTTTGTGTTTGGTCAAATCCCTATGTGCGGGACAGGATGTCTCGTGAAGAGTTTGACATCTGGCACAAGTACGGACCTATGGCAGTGCAAATGTGCAATACTATTTGCCACGTGTACGTGACTTCATGTACGATTTCGTGACCATTTTCAACGTCTTAGTTTCAAGGTTCTGCTTCCCCTTTGAACTCCTTTGCTAGCGGGGACAACTATAATACAAGATGTTTCCTAACAAAATAAAATGTAATGCTTTTAGATATTAGTGTAAAAAAGGTGCCTACATAGAAAAGGGGGACATGAGAAGAAACAATGGCAAAGATCTGGCAGGTGAGATCATCTCATACCTCTAGCAAAGTCAGATCATATGTACTCCGATCGCCATAATAACCGCTTGTTTTGTCTTTGAGGACAACATTTAGGTTTTGTTGCCTTGGCCTCCAAATTTCTTGAAGACCGCATCAAATCAAGCCCGCGAGCCTATACATTTGTGGGCTGGGGCGCTGATATGGAGCAGGCACCAAACCCAACCGCTCATGCAGGAGGAAACTTTGATGTTGTTTTTGACCTCCGGCATCGAATCCTACCAATGATGCGGTCGTCCGTATGTTTACCTCTTTGACTCCTACCAATAACACAACCACTTTTGCATTGAGAAGAGCGTTCATTAATAACCAATCACTACTAAGGAAATGCTTATACACAGTAGCATAGTAGTAGCGCTGTAAAATAGGAACCATTGCTGTTATTTAGCACTAGCGTTTTTCCTGGCAGGCGCTACTAGTAACTCTGTAGTAGTAGCGCTGGGACGCAAAAACACGCTACTGCTATGTCGGACCAGACGAGGCCACCGACGGTCGGTGGAGTTGTAGCGTTGTACAGAAACAAGCACTACTACTAACAGTTTAGTAGTAGCGCTTGATTTTACTGCGCTGCTACTGCTAATGGGCCCCACTTAGTAGTAGCGCTTTTCCTGGAGAGCGCTACTACTAAGTCCCATAGCAGCAACGCTTTTTGCTAAGCAGCGCTACTGTAGTTGCAGCTGGTGCCACCTTTCCACCCCCTCCCCTCCTCTCCCCCACTTTGCCCTCTCTCCCCCTCCTTTCCCTTCTCCACTCTCCACTCTCCACCACTACAAGGGAAAACCTTATACACAGAATCTTAGCACCAGCGCGGCACAAAAAGATAGCGAGGTTAAGAAAAGCACGCTACTAATGTAAATTTAGCAGTAGCGCGTGATGTCTAAATCGCGTTGCTTCAAAAATCTACCGACAGTACCCAACGACCTAAGTTTACCAGCAGCGCGGTGTCACGATGCGTGCTATTGCCAATGCAATAGTAGTAGCGCGCGTTTTAGTCACGTCGCTGCTGCTAATTTTGAAATTGTCCACACGGTTGGCCCGTTTAGCAGTAGCGCGTGTGACGAAAGGGCGCTGCTGCTACGCTCTTAGCAGTAGCGTGTTTTTCCTCCCGCGCTACTGCTAAGTCGCAGGACCCCACCACCTTTTTCCACCCACCCATCCTCCCCTCCTCCATCCTCCCTTTCCCCTACCTCCCATCCTCCCTCTCCCACTCTTCTTCTTCCTCAATACTTCTCCCCCCATTACTCTCCCTCTTCTACCTATCTTTCTCTCTCTTCATTACTCCTAGCTAACTAACACCACCTCCATTAATGCATCTCCTTTCTCTTTTTCCTCCCCCCTCCACTAGTTGAAGTTGTCTCCTTCCAAATTAGCTAGCTAGGTAGATGTAGCATTTAGTCAAGTGACCTATTTGCCCCCTAACTAGATCTATCTTTGTCAAGAAGAGCTTTGTGCACTTTTGATCTCCCTACATCATCATCTCTACCGTGTGCTCGATCCCGAGATAGAGGTGATTAAAATTTCATGCTTTTGCAAAATGGAAATATGTGTATGTGTGTGTGATAAGATAATTGGGCAATATGATGGAAATTGTGTGTGTGGCATGAGTTCACGCCAAATTGTGCTTTTGAGTTGCCTATGTTTTGCCGAAATGTCGATTTATTTCCGTTTCGACGAATGCCGGGCAAACTCTAGATCTATATATGTCCTATTTTTAGGGAAGGTCATGCCGAATTTTTGTATGACTTTGATGCATGCACGCATTTTTATAATCAATTTGTTTATTATTACCGTGCAGGCGTTCATGATGGTCAGTGGAACGATGGTGGGTAGGTGGTTGCGGTCGGCGGTGCAGGACATCAAAGATGGTTTGGTTCGACCCCTATGACGATGGTCGTGTCGAAGCACACCTGCTCATGACTGGTTTCATGGATGGCTATACTCGATGGATAATTGAAGATGAGGATGACGATGTTGAGGACGCCGACGGGGCAGGCAATGACGACACGGGGCAAGACGAAGAGATGATCGATAATGGCGGCGGGGAAGAGGCCGGACATGGCGGCAGAGAAGGGGCCGACATGGCGGAGGAGAAGGGGCCGGACATGGTGGCGGAGAGAACGACATGGACTCCATGCAGCAGAGTTCGTCGGTACTAAGTTCAATCGCGCAGGGCCCTCATGTTCAAGCAATGCTTCGCAAGGAGACGAGTACTAAGAGAGCTGCTTCTAGAGAGGAGGCTAAGCTGGAGCAACTGGTGGAAGACTCGAACACTCCATTGTATGATGGTTGCAATCCTGAGGTGACCCGCTTGAGTTTCACGCTCCAACTCCTGAAGACGAAGGCTAAAAACAAATGGACCGACACTAGCCTCGATGAGCATATCAAGTACCTAAAGGATGTTCTTCCCACGGGGAATCTATGTCCTACTAGTGTTGATGAGGCCAAGAAGATCGTGTGCCCTCTTGATCTGCCGCACGTTAGATACCATGCATGCATCAACGATTGCATAATTTATTGGAAGGAGCATACGGAAAAAACAAGCTGTCCGATGTGCAATGCTTCTCGATACAAGAAGGCTGGGAAGAAATGACCCCAGAAAGTTGTATGGTACCTACCGATCACTCCCCGTCTCCAGCGGTATTTCGTAGATCCCAAGGAAGCAAAGCTAATGCGCTGGCACGCGGAGAGGAAGAAGCCCGACGATGGAGATGATCCGAAGTTGAGACACGTCAAGGATGGAAGCCAGTGGAGAGCATTGAACAACTTCTATCGGTATTTTGAATGTGATGCAAGGAACATCGTGCTCGGCGCGTGTACCGATGCCATGAATCCGTTTGGCAACCAGAACATAAACCATAGCACATGGCCCGTGTTTGTATGGATGTACAACCTCCCCCTGGTTGTGCAAGAAGTAAAAGTACATTCACATGAGCATGCTTATTCAAGGGCCGAAACAACCAGGAAATAATATTAATTTGTATTTGGGGCTACTTCAAGAGGAGTTAGACACGTTATGGAAAACACCAACCAAGACATGGGACGCCAGCAAAGGCGAGTATTTCTACATGAGAGCCGTGCTGATCGCGACGGTGCACGACTATCTCGGTTACGGATATGTCGCAGGCCAGGTGTGCCATGGATATTGCGGATGCACGTGGTGCATGGATGATACGATGTCTTAGCAGCTAACGTCAAGGAAAGATGGCGGTCTGGGAAAATCGTGTACATGGGGCATCGAAGATGGCTCGAACCGGACGACCTGTGGAGAAACCATGGAGATCTATTCAATGGTCATGTTGAGCATCGAGGACCTCCACGTAAGCGGAGCGGTGCCGAAATCGATGATCTGTTGAAAAACTGGAAGGAGTGCCCCGCGCCAGGAAAGACGATGAAAAAGGCACCAGAGCCGCTGCCGAAGGTATGGAAGACGAGGTCTGTGTTCTGGGACTTGGAGTACTGGCACAAACTCGATACACGTCATTGCCTTGATCAAATGCATATCTGTAAGAATGTCCTTGACAGGTTGCTCGCGACACTGATGAACATGCTGAATAAGACCAAGGATGGGCCGAAGGCAAGAAAAGACATGCAAGATTTGAAAATAAGGGAAGATCTATACATGCCGCCCCGTAAAAAGTCAGACGAGACAGAGATGGAGATAGAGGCACGTGAGAAGAAGGGCAAGAAAATAAAGAAAGAGGATTATTGCCCCCCTGCTTGCTTCACCTTAAGTCAGACTGAGATCGGTCAATTCTTTAAGTGCCTTACCAAAGTCAAAGTTAGTTCCGGTTACTGTGGCAAGATAAGCAGATATCTAGACACGTACAAGAAAAGGTTTAGCGGGATGAAGTCCCATGACTGTCATGTGATGATGACGCAGATACTACCTGTTGCCCTTAGAGGGATAATGGACAAGCACGTCCGTGACACGCTTATTGGTCTCTGCAACTTTTTCGACGTCATCTCTCAAAAGTCGATCAGTCTGAAGCAGCTCCTAAGGCTACAGGAAGAGATCGTTGTGATACTGAATGAGCTTGAGATGTACTTCTCGCCAGCGTTCTTTGACGTGATGGTGTATCTGTGTGTCCATATTGTGGACGACATAATAGACCTGGGGCCGTCATTTCTGCACAACATGATGCCGTTTGAGAGGATGAATGGGATCATCAAAGGATTTGTTCGTAACATGTCCCGTCCGGATGGAAGCATCGTCCAGGGCTATCTGGCACAAGAGTGCATCTCTTTCTACGAGAATTTTCTATATGGCATAGACCTGCCACCCGGTGTTAGTGTTGGTTTGCCCATTAACAAGCACGATGGGAGGCTCGAAGGAGAAGGTCACTCCAACGGTCATAGTGAACTGCACGTGGCATACTCAGATCGACGCAGCGACTTTGACTGAGCAAACTTGGTAGTGCTACAACACCTAGACGAGGTAGATCCTTTCGTGGCACTGCACAAAGAAGTTATCGCAAAGAAGTATCGTGACCGGGGGGTATGTAGGACGGACGCCGAAGTTACTAGAGAGCACAACTCCACTTTCCTGCATTGGTTCAAAGAGCATATTATTGCTAATCCCCCCGAAGGAGGGTCTAAGGACGGATTGCTCATATACGCCTTAGCACATGGCCCCTCGCCCAACCTCGTAACCTATCAGGCATACGATATCAATGGATACACGTTCTACATGGAGGCCAAAGATATGGACAATGATGATCAGAACTCAGGGGTGACGATGGAATGCATGGCCGGCAGCGACAACGACGCAACTGAAAGATTTTACGGAAGGGTCGAGGAGATCTGGCATCTTGACTACTCTGGACTGCACAACACGATGATGTTCCGTGTCAGATGGGCTAAGAATGTCGAAAGAGAAAACCAGAATTTCACTACCATGACTATACACGATGCCAAGAGTGCTACCATGAACGCTATCGCAAAAAACAAGCCATGCGTACACGCTAAGCATGTGACACAATGCTTCTTCATAACTGACCCGCGCAATCCCAGCCGTGTTGTCGTCAGGAGAGGCAAAAGGAACATCATTGGAATGGATGGAGTCGCCAACGAGGAAGACTACGATCAGTACGACAATCCAATGAGGGAAGATGACAATGATGATGAAGTATACGTCAAAAGAAGAATCAGTACTACATTACCTAAGAAAAATCGTACTCCATGGAAAAGGCAAAGTCACAATGAGGGGCTCAATTATTCTTCAACGAACAAGAAGGGAAAGAAGCTAACTCAAAAATGAAAATGCCAACGCTGAGGAACCGTATGTTATCGGTCAAATGATGTAATATATATGTTCCTATTTTGTATACACACTTAGCCATTATTATGCATGGGTCGAATGATGTAATATATATATATGTTCCTATTTTGTATATATATTTAACCGTCAAATGATGCAATATATATCGCCTCCCTTCATTCACTGCTCTTAGAAAAAAAGAAAACAAAAATGAGAGAAAATAAAGGAAAAGAAAATAGAGGAAACAAACAGGAAAACTGTTATATATAGGTACGGGTTATAGTAGCAACGCTTTTGTGAGAAAAGAGCTACAGCTAGTCAAGATAGCAGTAGCGGTTACTACATGAAAGCGCTATAGCTACCTGAAGTAGCTATAACGCGTTTTGCCTAAACGCGCTACTGCTATGCCCACTTAACCCCCAAAATCCCCGCTCCTCCCTTCATCCCGCCTCTTTTCCCCAAATCCCCACGCTCTCCTCCCTGTCGCGCTCTGCGCTCGCCCCCGACTGACCCCGGCGCCAGTTCTGGCCCCGGCCCCTGACCCCGACCCCGACCCCGGCCCCGACCGACCCTGACCCCGACCCCGACCGACCCCGACCCCATCCCCGGCACTCGACCCCGACCCCAACCCCTCCCAACCTCGGCTGTCGTTGGGCCTGCACCCTCTGTAAGCCCCCCACCGCTCCTCCTCTCTCTGGTAGCTAGGTTTTTTGGTTAATTTACTTTGGTTTTAGTTAGGGCAGATGGTTAATTAGGTTATATATTTAGTTAGGGCAGATGTTGGACATGTGATGTTTTGGACATGTCACATTTGGAATTTGGAAATGTCATTTGGACATGATGATTATGTGCAGGGTAAATGATCCGAGTGGCCTATGTTACGCTGGAATGTTGATTCATTTCCGTTCCGGTGAATTTCAGGCGCTCGATATGTCCATTTTTTTAGAAAAGGTCATGCCGAAATTTTCCGTCAATTTTGGCATGATTTGTGCTAGATAGATTTATTTTTTATGTCATTTCTCATTTTTTCATAGTTTTACAATTAAATGAGGAGACTTAATCATAGGAAACATGTCTAACAATGAAGAAACTGGGCCTTCTGACCAAGATGCAGACGAGATGGATTATGAGTGTGAACAAGAGTACCTCGACTATTTGACTGCTAAGACGAGATTGTTGCAAAGTCAGGGTTTGCAGGTCAGCTTCGATGATGGTACTGACGCCGACATCGACACCGATGGCGCCGGCGCCGATGGCGGCGCCGAGACCGATGGTGGCGTCGAGACCGGCGGGGAAGGTACCGGCGGGGAAGATACCAGCGGGGAAGGTACCGGCGCCGATGCCGCTACCGAAAAGAAGAAGCGAAAGAAGCAGAGGATACGAAAACCTAACAAACTAGGGATTGGACGACTGGTTATCACAAAGATGGCACCTGGCAAGTTTGAGCCATTAGAGCCGGAAGAACCTCGCAAGTGCTATGGGAACCAAGTAGGATGCATCCTACGGGAATGTGCGAGCATCATAGACGATGACTTAAGGAGTAAAGAACATTTGATGCAGTTGCTCCTGACGAAGTTGCACAAGAGATTCAAATTCCCCGACCGGGATGATAACATAGAACAACCATGGGATGATCCAAAGATGAAAAAGATTAACAATCACGCCATGGGCATGTTCCGCAATGATTTGGCCTCCTGGAAAGGGAGGGTGAAACGAGCTATTGAGGCTGAGGAACACCTGTCCAAGATTCTGGAGGAAAATGCGACACTTACAGAAGAGGAGTTCGAAAAGTTTAAGGACACTTGCGCTACCAAGGCAGCCAAGGCTAAGGCTGCAAAATTCAAGAGCCTTCGGCAAAGGAACACGGGGAAGCATCGCCTCAGAAGCCGTGGCTACCTCGATAAAAGGCCCATACGGGATAAGGAGGATGCGGAACGTGAAGCCGCGGGTATCCCAGACCCTATCGCGAAGTTCACCAACCCCTTGGAGCATGACTTCATCAGGGCCCGATACATGTGGGACAAGGAAAAGAAGGTTTTTTACACGGACCAGATCACGAGGAAATTGATTAGACTACTGGTAATTATTCTTTTACCACCTTACATTTAGCTCCAGATCTAGTCAACTACACATTCCAAAACGGTTCACGCTCCTTCTGCAGGAGAAGCAACACCAGCTTGCAGCCAAAAGCCCTACTTCTCCGATGAGGCCCAAGTGGGACACCCCTCTCAACCGGGCCTTGAATGAACTTAAGGGACTCCCTTTGGGCCAGCAGCCGCAATATGGTCGTGTGCACGGCGCTGGAGACGACGCCATGTGGAAGGTGTTTTACAACGAGGGCCTAGAGGCCAAGAAGAAGAAAAAGAAGTTTAGTCATTAGGACATCAACGAGAAGGTGAAGCTTGCGTTCGAGAAAGAAGGAGCTGAGGATGCGTAAAAACAGCCGAGGAGAAAAATGACTTGCTACAGCAGGCAGTCAATGCAGTTGTAACTGCCTGCACAAATGATTTCGCTACTAACTTGGTTCCAACTATCATCAACTGGACGAAGGAAAATCCAGACAAGACGATACATTATATCCCGTTGCCCAGTTTCGTTGGGAGCAACTCCGTGAACAACAACACCACCGCACCATCACTTGCTCACGCAACCGGGCCTCCTCTCGTAGTCGCTCCCGCTCATAGCAGCCCATGCTTAGTCTCTGGCGCGCTAGCTGGGCCTTCGTCTTTGGCTGAGCTCGATGCCCTCATGGAAATTACATGTCACACCAACATATATATATATATACAATATTCCATTTTCGTTGCCTTTTGGATGTTTTACACCACAGACATGTGTTTGCAGGCCAAAGAAACCCCGTGCACCATACTCTACTTGATCAATGGCCAGAAGGTGGATGTGGGAAAGGGGATGATAATGAACCCCTTGCAACCCACATTCCACAACCAGCCGATCCCGGCTGGGCACTTCAAGGTTACCTTGTCCAGTGTGAAATCGGGGCACGAGGATTTGCCTCCTCTAGTACAGCATGTGGGAGAGGACGACGAGACCCCGCTGCGGATTGGGAGCTGCAAGGGTTGGGTGCTGCTATGGCTGAAGAATCTTATTCGTCTAGAGCCGGCCGAGAGCACACCGATAACCACACATCAACAAGCATGTGCGGAGACCATCACCCCGCCTACGCAATTACCTGCTCCTGTATCGCCGGATGAGAGCGGCGGAAGATGTGATGAAGGGGGTGTAATAGTACTGGCTGATGTAATCGGTCATGTAGAACAGAGAATGGATGATGAGACGGAGGTCAACCAAATGGGTTTCCTCAATACAAACGCGTATTAGTGTGACTTAGATATGATGTGTCAACCATATGACGAATCAGGCTATCAACATGCTAATGAGGATATGGATTATCTGCCCGGGCAGGAAGGTCGTAGCAGGGATTGCAAAAAGTCTTTCTTCATGAAATCCTCACATGACATGCGTGAAGATGCCGCCTCAACACAGGCTCAACTAGCCGGGGGTCGTACAGTGCTTAGCCCGGGAACACTGGGGCAGGAGTTAAGGAAGGGTCTAGAAGGTGTGCCCAAGAAAAAGGACAGGAAGAGATCGGGGAAAATAGCTGCCTCCTAACAAGCCAGAGCACATAGCAGCCAGACGATGGATTCTGAAGAGCATGTACCCGTGAAAGGTGCGGCCATGTTCCATCTCACGGGCGAGCCGATGCTATCGCCGAAACCGCTGGAGGCACTATCAGGGGATCTCAGGAGACTGCACGACCATGTGCTGTCGACTGAGAAAAGCCTACTAGCCTCGAAGGATCCAGGATATCCAACATACGCGGCTCGTGTGCCTGAGGGGAAGTGCTACATCGACACACGGACCGCGAAGGTCTTCTTCCTGCGGTTTGACCATATCTTTGACATGTTTCTGACAAGGTGGCTCGATTTTACAATCGTCCGCCTTTTTGCGCTACATATGAGCTCCGCATGAAGAGACAAGAAGTCTCGCATATCTGTGTGATCCGTACTACATGCATGAGTCTTTCTTGGGTCTCGGCGACTTTGAGCATGAAACTGCTAGGGACTACCTCCAAAACTTCATGGTACAGAATAAGGACCAGGAAATTGTCCTCCTGCCTTATCATCCAAAGTAAGTCAGTTCCAGACAACCCTTTCATACATTTCAATCATCCCTTCTCGCTCATATGGAGAATAATTTGAGGTGTCTTTTCCCTACAACAACGGGCGCGCCGTCCTTATCGTTCTTTACCCGCGAGTCTCCCATGCCGTGTATTTCGACCGTTCCAGACACTACGAGAAGAAGGACTACACCCACATAATGAATATTCTAGATGATGCTCTCCAAGGCATCAGCATTAGAGGTGGCCACATGGAGATAAGGAAACAAAGGAACAAGAAGATGGGTTTCGCGCATAAAACTAACTTCTGTTGCATCCATGTCCCAAAACCAAGCAAGAAAGATGGATTCTACATCCTCCATCTCATGATTGAGTTCAACACAGATCACCAAAAGCTTCGTATGACAACCAGAAACGATGATCGTGTCCGCAAGTGGGTAGAATCTCATGGAGAAGCGGAGTATAAACTTAGAGATGACTTCTTTCGCATCCAAAGGGACATTGCAACGATCATCATGAAAGAAGTCTTCGATGAGAATGGGATGTTCCACCACGGCCCTATATCGCGAGCTGACGTCCGAACTCGCATAGGCATGAAACGTCAGGACCTCACGCTGTTCAAGAAGCTAGGGTCCATCCTCGATGATATGGAAGGATGGAACTTGTAGTGATTTACGATGCCGATGATGATGATATGTGTCGGTTGAACCTTGTATACTTTCTGTAGCGATGAAACTTTGTGATGTCCACAGTCCCTGCCGAACCTGCGTAATGCTACTTTGTTAGTTTTGGTACGATGACCTGCGTAACTCTAGTAATTAATTAGTTTGCGTACTGTATGTTGCATCTAGTTGCTAGCCCTTTCTTTTTCGTGTTGCTCTAGTATATTTTGTTGCATATGATTGTACATCCTCTTGATGAAGTTGCATCTCTAACAGGTACCTAGTTTCTTCATGGCGAGATGGCAGTGCTTTGTCATGTACAAAGGGAAGGTTCCGGGGGTGTACAACGAGTGGCCTGAGTGTCAGGTGCATGAGAATGGGGTCTTAGGCGCCAGCCATAAAGGCTTCAAAACTAGACAAGAAGCCGAACTAGTTATTTGAGGTTCACGCAAGCGCGAGACAAGACTCATAACCGCTGCCTCATGTACTGCATAGTTCTGCTCTCACTCATAGTGATAGCTCTTCTCGCGTATACAATTGTTTAGATGGATGACATTGAAGTTGGAAATATTCAAGACTTGCATATATCGCTATTTTCGAGATGATTATGATGAGACTATTTGTATGTATATGCTATGATTACATTTGTGGTCACGCAGTCATTTGTATGTGTATGATGATGACATTTGTATGTGCTCAAGATTCTTTTATAAAGCCTGTTCAGATGCAAAACAAATATGTAGAAAAAAACAAAAACTAATAAAATTAGCAGTAGCGAGTGGAGAAAAGTTAGCAGCAGCGTGCCACTAGCAGTAGCGCGGCCTAATAAAGTGCACTGAAGCTATTAGCAGTAGCGTGCTTGCTTGCTACCCGCTACTGCTATGCTTGTATAGCAGTAGCACGGGTGCACAAGCGCTGCTGCTACAGGTTAGCTGTAGCGCCGTATCAGTAGCGCGGTACCCCGCGCTACTGCTATAGCTAAAACCCGCGCTGCTGCTAGAGGTTAGTTCTAGCGCTGTATCAGTAGCGCGGTACCCCGCGCTACTGCTATAGCTAAAACCCGCGCTGCTGCTACAGGTTAGCTGTAGCGCCGTATCAGTAGCGCAGTACCCCGCGCTACTGCTATAGCTTAAACCTGCGCTGCTGCTAGGGTTTTCCCTAGTAGTGCACCACTGTTGCTATTCTTCTCTCTTCCTCCTACCTTTCTTCTCTCCTCATTAATGGCACCCTCCTCCATAAATGGCCTCTCTCTTTCTCCCGCACCTCTCTTCTCTCCCCACTAATGCCCCCCTCCGCCATAACCCTTCTCCATTAGTTAGCTAGCTACATTCACCTCTCATCCCCAACAACTAGATCTAGCAAGCTATTTAGTCATCCACACGCGCTCTCTCGATCATTATCTCTCATCATCTAATTAACCTCATGCTCTCGGTGTCTCTCGGGAGATATATAGGTGATTGAAAAGTTGTTCATTTCAAGAATGGGAATATGTGCGTGAATGAGAGTATGTGTGTTTGGGATATATATATATATATGTATGGAGAGATTTGTGTGAGTGACATGCCCTTGAGTTGCTTATGTTTTGCCAAAATGTCGATTTATTTCCGTTCGATGAATTTCGAGCAAACTCAATATGTCCAATTTTTAGGCAAGGTCATGCCAAAATTTTATATATGACTTTGAAGCATGCATATTTATCTTATAACCCTTTTGCTTGTTATACCGTGCAGTCAGTCATGAAGGTGAGTAGATGGAAGGTGGAGTGGTACATGCAATCCGCAGTGATGGACATGTATGCAAATAATCGGACTAGGATTAGATGTCCGTGTGCAAGATGCAAGGAAGGAGTCCTTTTGTACCCTTTTGATCGTGGCACTTTGAAGGCGCACCTGCTGATGAATGGTTTCATGGATGGCTATACTTAGTGGATATGTGAAGAAGAAGATGATGAGGACGTCCACATGGCAGGGAATAACGACATGGACGACGAGATGACTGATCAACACGAAGACTATGGCGCCGGACATGGTGGCGGGGAAGAGTCCGGAAATGACACTACTAGGAAAAGGCCTACTAATGGCGCACCTAATTTGGCAATTAATGGCGCATTAGTGGTGCACCATTAGTAGCACGCCATTAGTATATTTTACTAATGGCGCACCACAGGTGCGCCATTAGTATCTGGTATACTAATGGCGCACCCCAGATGCGCCATTAGTATATACAACAGTGCGCCATTAGTATGCCTCCCAGGGGGCCATGTATACCCAGGTGCTTTGGCATACTAATGGCGCACGACAGCAAGATGCGCCATTAGTAACTTCGGCATACTAATGGCGCACTCTTTAATGATGCGCCATTAGTATCCTTTGGCATACTAATGGCGCACTATGATGTGATGCGCCATTAGTATGAATATTAGGTTTTTTTTATTTTTTAATTTTCTGTTTTTTGCACAGGTTACAAAATGTATAATTGGACAAAATATAGACAGCACACATCAACAACAGATTCATCAAATACAATAGAAGATTAGTCTCTGAATACAATTCATCATTTTAGTCTCCGAATACAAGTCATCATATTAGTCTCCGAATTGAAAAGACCGAACAAAGATAGAACATTATATTACAAGTCTTGAGACCGCGAGTTTGTCTTCACATTACAAGTCGATATCGATCATCTAAACTACCATCACATAGAAGAGAGCTGCGGTCATCACGATGAGCATCATCACGATGAAACTCGTCTTCATCCGGTTCCTCCAACGCTCCCTCCCCTCTCCCGCTAGATAGCGGGCGTATCTAGATTTGGCCTCGGCCCTAGTGGCGTACCCTTTGTAACTGTTACCGCTGAATCGGTGAACCTGTCTCCGACACTCCTCCCAGTCGTCGTAGACTCCGGGAACCTTACCCTTGTACACGACATACCACGGCATCGCTATGCAGTAGCCAAACGAAACATTAGTACCAATTCACAGACAATACATAAGCAATATATAAGTATGCAACAGAACGATCGGAAGAGAAAAGCAAGACATTAATAGCATCGATTACATCTTAAGTTGAACGACTCTCGAAACCAAAGAGACATACTACAAGTTCATTAAAGTTTAATTACAACATGAGACTCAAGGGACCGGAGCGTGGATGAAGCCGCCGTCTATCGTGGGAGTCATGAAAGAACGGGCGTTGTCAGCCTGCATTTGTAGGATTGTGTCGATGTCACTGTTGGACGGTTGATTTCTGAGGTAGAACTGCCCCGAGGTACGAAGGACATCTTGATGGATGATTTCCGCAAACTCTGACTGGATGCGAAAGAATTCTTGTCTGATGTCCGCGTCCTGGATTGCCGACACGCTCGCGGCCCAATCTTTGAGTCTACTCGGTAGCAGAAGGTGATGATGGTCCCGTACGATCGCCCACATGTGATGGATGGCATAGTAGGAACCCTTCTGACCGCCAGGCGGCTGCTTGACGCAGCAGAACGTCGTATTGTGGGAGAACACGTGCTTGTCGTACTTACGAATAGGCCTGGTGAAGGTGCCTCCAGATTTGACGTAGCCGGGGAGAACATCATCAAGAACCTTCTTGACATTTGTGTAGTCTACGTTCGACTGACGGTCCGGGTCGAAATACGTGGCCATGGAATATTTGGGGCTTAGGAGGATGAGCGTGCAACGTGTGTCACTGCAGAAAACATGGAATGTTAAAAGAAAAACGATCGAAATCTAAGAATTCATATGTTACGGGCGATTGAGGGGAGGACTTACTCGGGAAAGTAAAGCACGAGGAAGTTATCCTTATCTTGGTTTTCCAGAATGACGCCTTCGAGGTAAGAACTCGCGAGTTGCCGGTCCCCAGCGCTGCCCAAGATCTTGGCACGCATGTAGAAGGGGTCGACTATCACGATGTCCGGGGTCTTGTTGCGAATGATCCGCATCTCCATACTCAGCGAAAATAGCCGAACGAAGGTGTAGTGTAGTGGGTGAAGGTTGAACATAGCGTGGATGTCATCAAACCGCAGGACGATCGTACCCCCGATGGAGTTATCCACAAAGCCCTTGCCCTCTGGCACCTTGGCCGCAAAAACCGGGTATGCCACATCCTTCTCTCCGAGACGCCGCTTCTCCAAAGAAAGAACACTGTCATGCAGACTCCGCATAGCACCGGTTGCAGCATCGAGCATATTTCTCGGTAGCATCGGCCTACCCGCCACATGCACCCTCCTCGAGATATCCTCAGGTGAAGGTGGCCCGTCCTGAGCACGGATCGTACTCGGTGCCGGCTGGCCCGCACCCTTGTTAGTCTTTCTTTTGCGTGCCTTCTTCTTCTCCTGTAATGGGACCGAGTTCTGCTCACAGACCGCCTTCTTGAGTGTGTTGCGGCTGATCATATTTCACACCTTGCCTATCTGAGGCTCGGTGAAGTCGGCAGCTGGAGGCGTCTCCTGAGAGCTGAACTGCAGACGACGCCTGTTGCAACTTGGCTTCTCCGCGGTACCAGCTAGATCGCGCACGTCTTTTGTTGGGTTGGGTTCTTGAGAAGGAGGCCCCATGAAGTCTGAAGGAAATATGCCCTAGAGGCAATAATAAAGTTATTATTTATTTCCTTATAATCATGATAAATGTTTATTATTCATGCTAGAATTGTATTAACCGGAAACATAATACATGTGTGAATACATAGACAAACAAAGTATCACTAGTATGCCTCTACTTGACTAGCTCATTAATCAAAGATGGTTATGTTTCCTGACCATGAACAATGAGTTGTTATTTGATTAATGAGGTCACATCATTAGTTGAATGATCTGATTGACATGACCCATTCCATTAGCTTAGCACCCAATCGTTTAGTATGTTGCTATTGCTTTCTTCATGACATATACATGTTCCTATGACTATGAGATTATGCAACTCCCATTTGCCGGAGGAACACTTTGGGTGCTACCAAACGTCACAACGTAACTGGGTGATTATAAAGGAGCATTACAGGTGTCTCCAAAGGTAGATGTTGGGTTGGCGTATTTCGAGATTAGGATTTGTCACTCAGATTGTCGGAGAGGTATCTCTGGGCCCTCTCGGTAATACACATCACATAAGCCTTGCAAGCATTACAACTAATATGTTAGTTGTGAGATGATGTATTACGGAACGAGTAAAGAGACTTGCCGGTAACGAGATTGAACTAGGTATTGGATACCGAGGATCGAATCTCGGGCAAGTAACATACCGATGACAAAGGGAACAACGTATGTTGTTATGCGGTCTGATCGATAAAGATCTTCGTAGAATATGTAGGAGCCAATATGGGCATCCAGGTCCCGCTATTGGTTATTGACCGGAGACGTGTCTCGGTCATGTCTACATTGTTCTCGAACCCGTAGGGTCCGCACGCTTAAGGTTACGATGACAGTTATATTATGAGTTTATGCATTTTGATGTACCGAAGGTTGTTCGGAGTCCCGGATGTGATCACGGACATGACGAGGAGTCTCTAAATGGTCGAGACGTAAAGATTGATATATTGGAAGCCTATGTTTGGATATCGGAAGTGTTCCGGGTGAAATCGGGATTTTACCGGGTTACCGGGAGGTTACCGGAACCCCCCGGGAGCCATATGGGCCTTCATGGGCCTTAGTGGAAAGGAGAAAGGGGCAGCCCAAGGTGGCTGCGCACCTCCCCCCTCCCCTAGTCTTATTAGGACTAGGAGAGGTGGCCGGCCCCCCTCTCCCTCTTTTCCCCTTGGGAATCCTAGTTGCAATAGGATTGGGGGGGGGAGTCCTACTCCCGGAAGGAGTAGGACTCCTCCTGCGCCCTCCTCCTGGCCG
The DNA here is from genome assembly GCF_003073215.2 of Triticum urartu. Classification (NCBI taxonomy): domain Eukaryota; kingdom Viridiplantae; phylum Streptophyta; class Magnoliopsida; order Poales; family Poaceae; genus Triticum; species Triticum urartu. The sequence goes on along the minus strand of NC_053024.1, from coordinate 701,243,840 downwards.
GCGCACCTCTCCCCCTTGGCTCCTTTATATACGGAGGCAGGGGGCACCTCTAGACACACAAGTTGATCATTGAGATCTATTCCTTAGCCGTGTGTGGTGCCCCCTGCCACCATATTCCTCGATAATACTGTAGCGGAGTTTAGGCGAAGCCCTGCTGCTGTAGTTCATCAAGATCGTCACCACGCTGTCGTGCTGACTGAACTCTTCCCCGACACTTTGCTGGATCGGAGTCCGGGGATCGTCATTGAGCTGAACGTGTGCTCGAACTCGGTGGTGCCATAGTTTCGGTGCTTGATCGGTTGGATCGTGAAGACGTACGACTACTTCCTCTTCGTCGTGTCAGCGCTTCCGCAGTCGGTCTGCGTTGGGTACGTAGACAACACTCTCCCCTCTCGTTGCTATGCATCACATGATCTTGCGTGTGCGTAGGAAATTTTTTGAAATTACTACGAAACCCAACAGTGGCATCAGAGCCTAGGTTATTTATGTTGATGTTATATGCACGAGTAGAACACAAGTGAGTTGTGGGCGATATAAGTCATACTGCCTACCAGCATGTCATACTTTGGTTCGGCGGCATTGTTGGACGAGACAACCCGGACCAACCTTACGCGTACGCTTACGCGAGACTGGTTCCCCCGACGTGCTTTGCACACAGGTGGCTTGCGGGCGACTGTCTCTCCAACTTTAGTTGAACCAAGTATGGCTACGCCCGGTCCTTGCGAAGGTTAAAACGGAGTCTATTTGACAAACTATCGTTGTGGTTTTGATGCGTAGGTGAGATTGGTTCTTACTTAAGCCCGTAGCAGCCACGTAAAACTTGCAACAACAAAGTAGAGGACGTCTAACTTGTTTTTGCAGGGCATGTTGTGATGTGATATGGTCAAGGCATGATGCTGAATTTTATTGTATGAGATGATCATGTTTTGTAACCGAGTTATCGGCAACTGGCAGGAGCCATATGGTTGTCGCTTTATTGTATGCAATGCAATCGCGATGTAATACTTTACTTTATTACTAAACGGTAGTGATAGTCGTGGAAGCATAAGATTGGCGAGACGACAACGATGCTACGATGGAGATCAAGGTGTCGCGCTGGTGACGATGGTGATCATGATGGTGCTTCGGAGATGGAGATCACAAGCACAAGATGATGATGGCCATATCATATCACTTAAATTGATTGCATGTGATGTTTATCTTTTTTATGCATCTTATCTTGCTTTGATTGACGGTAGCATTATAAGATGATCTCTCACTAAATTATCAAGAAGTGTTCTCCCTGAGTATGCACCGTTGCCAAAGTTCGTCGTGCCCAGACACCACGTGATGATCGGGTGTGATAAGCTCTACGTCCATCTACAACGGGTGCAAGCCAGTTTTTGCACAAGCAGAATACTCAGGTTAAACTTGACGAGCCTAGCATATGCAGATATGGCCTCGGAACACGGAGACCGAAAGGTCGAGCGTGAATCATATAGTAGATATGATCAACATAAACGATGTTCACCATTGAAAACTACTCCATCTCACGTGATGATCGGTTATGGTTTAGTTGATTTGGATCACGTAATCACTTAGAAGATTAGAGGGATGTCTATCTAAGTGGGAGTTCTTTGGTAATATGATTAATTGAACTTAAATTTATCATGAACTTAGTCTCTGATAGTATCTTGCTTGTTTATGTTGATTGTAGATAGATGGCTCGTGCTGTTGTTCCGTTGAATTTTAATGCGTTCCTTGAGAAAGCAAAGTTGAAAGATGATGGTAGCAATTACACGGACTGGGTCCGTAACTTGAGGATTATCCTCATTGCTGCTCAGAAGAATTACGTCCTGGAAGCACCGCTGGGTGCCAGGCCTGCTGCTGGAGCAACACCAGATGTTATGAACGTCTGGCAGAGCAAAGCTGATGACTACTCGATAGTTCAGTGTGCCATGCTTTACGGCTTAGAATCGGGACTTCAATGACGTTTTGAACGTCATGGAGCATATGAGATGTTCCAGGAGTTGAAGTTAATATTTCAAGCAAATGCCCGGATTGAGAGATATGAAGTCTCCAATAAGTTCTATAGCTGCAAGATGGAGGAGAACAGTTCTGTCAGTGAGCATATACTCAAAATGTCTAAGTATAATAATCACTTGATTCAATTGGGAGTTAATCTTACGGATGATTGCGTCATTGAAAGAATTCTCCAATCACTGCCACCAAGCTACAAGAGCTTCGTGATGAACTATAATATGCAAGGGATGAACAAGACTATTCCCGAGCTCTTCGCAATGCTGAAAGCTGCGGAGGTAGAAATCAAGAAGGAGCATCAAGTGTTGATGGTTAACAAGACCACTAGTTTCAAGAAAAAGGGCAAAGGGAAGAAGAAGGGGAACTTCAAGAAGAACGGCAAGCAAGTTGCTGCTCAGGAGAAGAAACCCAAGTCTGGACCTAAGCCTGAAACTGAGTGCTTCTACTGCAAGCAGACTGGTCACTGGAAGCGGAACTGCCCCAAGTATTTGGCGGATAAGAAGGATGGAAAGGTGAACAAAGGTATATGTGATATACATGTTATTGATGTGTACCTTACTAGAGCTCGCAGTAGCACCTGGGTATTTGATACTGGTTCTGTTGCTAATATTTGCAACTCGAAACAGGGACTAGGTATAAGCGGGCACTGGCAAAGGACGAGGTGACGATGCCCGTGGGAAACGGTTCCAAAGTCGATGTGATCGCGGTCGGCACGCTACCTCTACATCTACCTTCGGGATTAATATTAGACCTAAATAATTGTTATTTGGTGCCAGCGTTGAGCATGAACATTATATCTCGATCTTGTTTAATGCGAGACGGTTATTCATTTAAATCAGAGAATAATGGTTGTTCTATTTATATGAGTAATATCTTTTATGATCATGCACCCTTGAAGAGTGGTCTATTCTTATTGAATCTCGATAGTAGTAATACACATATTCATAATGTTGAAGCCAAAAGATGCAGAGTTGATAATGAAAGTGCAACTTATTTGTGGCACTGTCGTTTAGGTCATATCGGTGTAAAGCGCATGAAGAAACTCCATACTGATGGACTTTTGGAACCACTTGATTATGAATCACTTGGTACTTGCGAACCGTGCCTCATGGGCAAGATGACTAAAACACCGTTCTCCGGTACTATGGAGAGAGCAACAGATTTGTTGGAAATCATACATACCGATGTATGTGGTCCGATGAATATTGAGGCTCGTGGCGGATATCGTTATTTTCTCAACTTCACAGATGATTTAAGTAGATATGGATATATCTACTTAATGAAACATAAGTCTGAAACATTTGAAAAGTTCAAAGAATTTCAGAGTGAAGTTGAAAATCATCGTAACAAGAAAATAAAGTTTCTACGATCTAATCGTGGAGGAGAATATTTGAGTTACGAGTTTGGTGTACATTTGAAAAACTGTGGAATAGTTTCGCAACTCACGCCACCCGAAACACCACAGCGTAATGGTGTGTCCGAACGTCGTAATCGTACTTTACTAGATATGGTGCGATCTATGATGTCTCTTACTGATTTACCGCTATCGTTTTGGGGTTATGCTCTAGAGACGGCTGCATTCACGTTAAATAGGGCACCATCAAAATCCGTTGAGACGACGCCTTATGAACTGTGGTTTGGTTAGAAACCAAAGTTGTCATTTCTTAAAGTTTGGGGCTGCGATGCTTATGTGAAAAAGCTTCAACCTCATAAGCTCGAACCCAAATCGGAGAAATGTGTCTTCATAGGATACCCAAAGGAAACTGTTGGGTACACCTTCTATCACAGATCCGAAGGCAAGACATTCGTTGCCAAGAATGGATCCTTTCTAGAGAAGGAGTTTCTCTCGAAAGAAGTGAGTGGGAGGAAAGTAGAACTTGACGAGGTAACTGTACCTGCTCCCTTACTGGAAAGTAGTACATCACAGAAAACTGTTTCAGTGACACCTACACCAGTTAGTGAGGAAGCCAATGATAATGATCATGAAACTTCAGATCAAGATACTACTGAACCTCGTAGATCAACCAGAGTAAGATCCGCACCAGAGTGGTACGGTAATCCTGTTCTGGAAGTCATGCTACTAGATCATGATGAACCTACGAACTATGAAGAAGCGATGGTGAGCCCAGATTCCACAAAGTGGCTTGAAGCCATGAAATCTGAGATGGGATCCATGTATGAGAACAAAGTATGGACTTTGGTTGACCTGCCCGATGATCGGCAAGCAATTGAGAATAAATGGATCTTTAAGAAGAAGACTGACGCTGATGGTAATGTTACTGTCTACAAAGCTCGACTTGTCGCAAAAGGTTTTCGACAAGTTCAAGGGATTGACTACGATGAGACCTTCTCACCCGTAGCGATGCTTAAGTCCGTCCGAATCATGTTAGCGATTGCCGCATTTTATGATTATGAAATTTGGCAGATGGATGTCAAAACTGCATTCCTGAATGGATTCCTGGAAGAAGAGTTGTATATGATGCAACCGGAAGGTTTTGTCGATCCAAAGGGAGCTAACAAAGTGTGCAAGCTCCAGTGATCCATTTATGGACTGGTGCAAGCCTCTCGGAGTTGGAATAAACGTTTTGATAGTGTGATCAAAGCATTTGGTTTTATACAGACTTTTGGAGAAGCCTGTATTTACAAGAAAGTGAGTGGGAGCTCTGTAGCATTTCTGATATTATATGTGGATGACATATTGCTGATTGGAAATGATATAGAATTTCTGGATAGCATAAAGGGATACTTGAATAAAAGTTTTTCAATGAAAGACCTCGGTGAAGCTGCTTACATATTAGGCATTAAGATCTATAGAGATAGATCAAAACGCTTAATTGGACTTTCACAAAGCACATACCTTGACAAAATTTTGAAGAAGTTCAAAATGGATCAAGCAAAGAAAGGGTTCTTGCCTGTGTTACAAGGTGTGAAGTTGAGTAAGACTCAATGCCCGACCACTGCAGAAGATAGAGAGAATATGAAAGATGTTCCCTATGCATCAGCCATAGGATCTATCATGTATGCAATGCTGTGTACCAGACCTGATGTGTGCCTTGCTATAAGTTTAGCAGGGAGGTACCAAAGTAATCCAGGAGTGGATCACTGGACAGCGGTTAAGAACATCTTGAAATACCTGAAAAGGACTAAGGATATGTTTCTCGTATATGGAGGTGACAAAGAGCTCACCGTAAAAGGTTACGTTGATGCAAGCTTTGACACTGATCCGGACGATTCTAAATCGCAAACCGGATACGTGTTTACATTAAACGGTGGAACTGTCAGTTGGTGCAGTTCTAAACAAAGCGTCGTAGCGGGATCTACATGTGAAGCGGAGTACATAGCTGCTTCGGAAGCAGCGAACGAAGGAGTCTGGATGAAGGAGTTCATATCCGATCTAGGTGTCATACCTAATGCATCGGGTCCAATGAAAATCTTTTGTGACAATACTGGTGCAATTGCCTTGGCAAAGGAATCCAGATTTCACAAAAGGACCAAACACATCAAGAGACGCTTCAACTCCATCTGGGATCTAGTCCAGGTGGGAGACATAGAGATTTGCAAGATACATACGGATCTGAATGTTGCAGACCCGTTGACTAAGCCTCTTCCACGAGCAAAACATGATCAGCACCAAGGCTCCATGGGTGTTAGAATCATTACAGTGTAATCTAGATTATTGACTCTAGTGCAAGTGGGAGACTGAAGGAAATATGTCCTAGAGGCAATAATAAAGTTATTATTTATTTCCTTATAATCATGATAAATGTTTATTATTCATGCTAGAATTGTATTAACCGGAAACATAATACATGTGTGAATACATAGACAAACAAAGTGTCACTAGTATGCCTCTACTTGACTAGCTCGTTAATAAAAGATGGTTATGTTTCCTGACCATGAACAATGAGTTGTTATTTGATTAACGAGGTCACATCATTAGTTGAATGATCTGATTGACATGACCCATTCCATTAGCTTAGCACCCGATCGTTTAGTATGTTGCTATTGCTTTCTTCATGACATATACATGTTGCTATGACTATGAGATTATGCAACTCCCGTTTGCCGGAGGAACACTTTGGGTGCTACCAAATGTCACAACGTAACTGGGTGATTATAAAGGAGCATTACAGGTGTCTCCAAAGGTAGATGTTGGGTTGGCGTATTTCGAGATTAGGATTTGTCACTCCGATTGTCGGAGAGGTATCTCTGGGCCCTCTTGGTAATACACATCACATAAGCCTTGCAAGCATTACAACTAATATGTTAGTTGTGAGATGATGTATTACGGAACGAGTAAAGAGACTTGCCGGTAACGAGATTGAACTAGGTATTGGATACCGACGATCGAATCTCGGGCAAGTAACATACCGATGACAAAGGGAACAACGTATGTTGTTATGCGGTCTGACCGATAAAGATCTTCGTAGAATATGTAGGAGCCAATATGGGCATCCAGGTCCCGCTATTGGTTATTGACCGGAGACGTGTCTCGGTCATGTCTACATTGTTCTCGAACCCGTAGGGTTCGCACGCTTAAGGTTACGATGGCAGTTATATTATGAGTTTATGCATTTTGATGTACCGAAGGTTGTTCGGAGTCCCGGATGTGATCACGGACATGACGAGGAGTCTCGAAATGGTCGAGACGTAAAGATTGATATATTGGAAGCCTATGTTTGGATATCAGAAGTGTTCCGGGTGAAATCGGGATTTTACCGGGTTACCGGGAGGTTACCGGAACCCCCCGGGAGCCATATGGGCCTTCATGGGCCTTAGTGGAAAGGAGAAAGGGGCAGCCCAAGGTGGCTGCGCACCTCCCCCCTCCCCTAGTCCTATTAGGACTAGGAGAGGTGGCCGGCCCCCCTCTCCCTCTTTTCCCCTTGGGAATCCTAGTTGGAATAGGATTGGGGGGGAGTCCTACTCCCGGAAGGAGTAGGACTCCTCCTGCGCCCTCCTCCTGGCCGGCGCACCTCTCCCCCTTGGCTCCTTTATATACGGAGGCAGGGGGCACCTCTAGACACACAAGTTGATCATTGAGATCTATTCCTTAGCCGTGTGCGGTGCCCCCTGCCACCATATTCCTCGATAATACTGTAGCGGAGTTTAGGCAAAGCCCTGCTGCTGTAGTTCATCAAGATCATCACCACGCCGTCGTGCTGACGGAACTCTTCCCCGACACTTTGCTGGATCGGAGTCCGGGGATCGTCATCGAGCTGAACGTGTGCTCGAACTCGGAGGTGCCGTAGTTTCGGTGCTTGATCGGTTGGATCGTGAAGACGTACGACTACTTCCTCTACGTCGTGTCAGCGCTTCCGCAGTCGGTCTGCGTTGGGTACGTAGACAACACTCTCCCCTCTCGTTGCTATGCATCACATGATCTTGCGTGTGCGTAGGAATATTTTTGAATTACTACAAAACCCAACAGTCGCCACCGTACCCATGATCGGCAAAGTACTGATCTACGTTGGCAAATGTATCGTCGTCGTCGTCGTTTTGATCCTGTGCCATATGCATGTTTGGATCCAGTGGAATAGGGATGTCCGGCACCGTTGCGGCGGTCTTGCCATGGGGCCGACTTGGCGGCGGCACGACTGGCGGTGTTGTCTTTGGGGTGGTGTCCCCCGCCCCCAAACGAATCTGGCTCTTCGGCCAAAGCAGGGGCTAGCTCAAGCAAGCGCTGAGGGTCATCACGTCATCATCGTCGGCCCCGACGGGTCGAATCGGAGGTAACAACTGGTCGCAGCCTGGCAGCACCCGAACCATTTGAACCCTAAACAAGTTGGGTGGCATCTGGGTACCGTGGAACAAGGGGTTTCCCGGTTGAACGATTTTTCCCTTGGCGACATCGACCAACTCGTTGTTCACGAAGTGCAGGAGAGTGCACGGAACGTCGGCGGCGCCCTGCGAAAACATGTAGGGCGTTAGGGATGCCCAGTCAAAGGCAAGGAGATGAATTCCTCGACCGAGAGAGGCTTATTAGTTACCGTGATGATGGCGTCGAGCTCGGCTAATGTCAAGGCACCGCCAACGGCGGGCGTGCAGTTGACGGAGGGGCCGCTTGCTGCAGAGGTGCCGGCCGACGTACACCCGGGTGCATTAAGCTCCCGTGCCGGCGTCGGAGACACCAATGCCGCCTCCGCCGGAGACACCAATGGCCCCGCCATCGCGTTCTGCGAGTTGCTGGCTGTGAAGCTCGGAATCGGGGGCGGCCCCTGTTGGCCGCCCACAATCCACGCACTAATCCCCTGGATCAAGGTAGGCACAATGGCGGTGATCGTCGCTCCGAGTTGTTGTTGCACTTGCTCTTGGATAATCTCCGGAATCCGCGCCACCTGTGCCCTGAGTTCTTGAACCTCGCGCGCCTGGCTTTCTGAGCTGGTATTTTTCTCCTTTCGCCCACCAGTGTTATAGTATGACGACCATTTTGTCGACAAGCCTTTGCCGGCCACACGACCAGCTGACGTCGGCTTACTGAGCTTATCCTTGTTCTTCATTACATTCAATGCCCTATTTAGAGTGGTGTCCCAAGGGTTGCTCTTAGTCGACCCCGCGCTACTGCTTTCAGTCGCCTGCGGAAGGAATGTGAACCATTTAGAAATTTGGCTTCATTAATTAGAATGCAACCATATGGAGCTAATTACGCGGGGGTGTATTCCTTACCAGAACAAGCTCAAGCGCCCTGGTCTTCGGATCCGTGGTAAGCTCCTTTGTTTTCGGGTCCTTCTTGTACCGGGCCCTGACAAAGTTCTTGGTCTGCTTGTCACCGTATTTATCGAAGAGGGGCAGTAGGCCTTGCTCGGCACGGTCCGTCTCCTCCTTGTCCCATATAGGCTCCGCCACTCTGTAACCGCCGGGACCGAGTGTGTGTTCCCCTAAGTTCAGCTACCACATTTCTTTCCCCCACCTACTTGATTCGGAGCTTGCGGTGCTCGAGCAATTGATCTTGAAGTCATTGTAGTCATCTTCGGTGATCGAAGGATTTTTCTCCTTGATCTTCTCATAACTCTCACCTTTCTCGATCATTCTCTTCACATTGCTTTTCCAAGTAGACAGGGCTGTGCTCATCTTCGTGAGGGCAGCATTGTTCACTTTATTCCCTTTGAGGCTTGTGTTTTCAAATTCAGCGGGGAACTTGTATCGTTCGTGCAGCTTCGTGAAGACGAGGTTGTGCAAATTCCCTCGGTCAGGATGCCTGAGGTTCTCAGTGTTGATCGAGACGGTGCTCCGGAGAATGCACGCGAGCTGAAGCGAGTACCCCTTGACTATTCGTTCGGGCGCCGTTGGATTCCCGTTGGAGTCCACTTCAGTAACTTCCTCCTTGAGGGTGCGGAGCATGGTCGGGCGTCGGTCCTTCCGTTGCCTCTTCGGTTGGCTGCCATCTGTGCGTGCGCCGCCATCATCAGTGGTGGCATCCTCGGCGGCACCATCAGTGGTGGCATCAGTGGGGTCATCCTCGACGGTACCATCAGTGGTCTCAGGATCGGTGGGGAAGGCGGCATCCTCATACAAGTGAGGTTGTTCCTCCATCTCCTGGGACAGCTCCCAGAATTTCTTGCCGCCCGAACCCCCGGCCTCATCGTTGTTGGCCATGTTTCTCTATAAATAGGAACAAAGTTTGGTCAAAAAGTTGGTTATTGTCAAGGAACAAGATCTCTAAGTTGACCAAATAACCTAATTCTCGAGGAATGTCGCCAAAAAGTTGGTTATTATCAAGGAACAATTGACAGATGTTTGTGATATTGCCTAGGTGTTTTGGGATAGAACCTGTTAGTGTGTTGTTGCTAAGGTCCAAGTCCACGTTCTCAGGGTAACCTAGTTCTTGAGGGGTGTGTCTAGAAAGTTGGTTGCTACAAAGATACAAGGTTGTGAGTTTGGTCAAATTGCCTATGATGTTTGTGATATTGCCTTGGATCTTGAAGGCACTGTTGCATGATGCAGGGGTGTGTCTAGAAAGTTGGTTGCTGCAAAGATACAAGGTTGTAACACTAGGATTTGTGCACAAGCTAAGCTAGCTAAGACAGTAGCTTCCTTGCAACCCACAAAAGACAAAGGAAAAGGGGTGAAAAGCGGGAGATGGTTAGCTTTGATGAGCAGGCAACATCTTCCTAACCCCCTTCTTCTTGTCTCCTCTCACTATCTCTCTCACACACATGGCGAGCAAGGGTGTCTGAGTGTGTGAAAAAAATACTAAACTAATCCAACCACTAAAGCAAATTAATTTTTATTTCGGTTGAGAATCGGGCACCTTCTAGGTCAAGAAAATTGGGCATGACCTTTGCTAATTTTCTTGACCTAGGAGTGCCCCATTTCTCAACCGAAACGGAAATTAATCAACGTTTCAGGAGAAAGGGGTTATTTTAGAAGATCACAAAGGCCATGTCATGCTTGGCAATATTTGTTTACTGAAACTAAATGAACATTTTACTGGTAGTGTACTGATAGTGTAATCTAGCTATTGTACTGATATTTCTGTTTCTTTGAACATTTTACTGTCAATAAAAATGATGTACTGCTGCTTTTAGTTAATTCAAATTAGCTAAAACCTTTTACTGTCAAATAGTGCTAATGTTTACTCTATGAAATAAACTACTCCTCTCTTCTCTTCTTCAGTTAATTAGGAATAGTTTTAGAGGTAACTAACTGAAACTATTTATCATGTTGACAACAGTAGCATGTGGACCTATCATGGTGATTTCATATCAAAATAGAGGAGTACTCCTGTTCATTTGGAGAACTCATACAACAATTGTTATGCATCAAACTTGGGATCAACAGTAGCATGTGGCCTTATCATTCTGGTTTTTGGATGATTTAGTTAATCAATTTGACATCAATTGACCTGGTTTTTGGATCAATTACAGTTGCTGCTGCTGTGAATCAACTATACAAAGGCCCAAAATTACACTAATAACTACAGTGTAAAAACCATGGAAATACACAGTAATTCAACTAAAAATGCCACTAGCAAATACAGAGCAAAAATCCACTACAAGTACACTGTAAACCCACTAACATTTACAGTGTAAATTCCACTAACAATTACAGAATGACAAAACAATATATTTATACTACAACATATATAAAGAAATCTCCGAGTATGGAGATCTTGTAATCAGAAGTAAACACAAGAAAGCTTCAATCCAGATAAAGGCAGTGGAGGCAAAGGCACTAAATCAAAATAGACACCTTAATTGTTTGTGTCCTACATATGTACACTGAAACAAGAATATTACTTTATACTGCAGCCATCACTGCAGCCTGAGCCTCACCCGTTAACTGTTGATTCCTCAAAAAACCAACCTCTTATCTATACTTACTAGTACTTTATACTGCCAAGCAAAAGGAGCGTTAGCATCCCTCTCCCTATTTAATCTCATAGCACAATGATAAAGTTATCTTGTCCTCGCCATGGGGAAGCACCAAAACCCAATGGAGCCATTTTTTTTGTTTTTATGAGTTATGTAAAAAATTAAATAGTTCCGTGGTTCAGGCATAATTGCCCTCATGTAGGATGGACGGGTGGCCAGGCAGGCTTGTTTAGTTTCGTCACTCAGTGTAGCTAGTTGTCTATACTATCGACCAATAACCAATTGACTTGATGATCATCGTGTTCATTTCAGGCATGCAAGTACCTGTCCACTCTTAAGAACTCATGTTCAGAAAAATCTGAAAGTTTTAGGCATCCAAGGTTGGTGCAAATTTGCATGATCATATGGACATCAGAGGAGTTCGTGCCATAAACAAAATCTCGGTGTCTGAGAAACTTTGAGAAAGAATATATGCAAATAAAATACTTGTCCGCACTTAAGAGCTCATGTTAAAAAAACTATTTGAAATTTTTAGGCATCCAAGGTTCATGCAAATTATCATGCTCATATGGAGATGGGATGGGAGGAGGGAAGGGGATAGGGGTCGGGGCGGTAGCTTACCTTGGAGGAGCGAGCCGGGGTGGAGGAGGCGGTCGGAGAGGATAAGGATGCCGGGGAGTGGGGCGCGGGGAGGATGTCGGGGACGAGGTCCGGGTGGTGGTGGTGCTCCGGCGACGGTGGTGTGGACGGGGCGGTGTCCGGGCGGCGGGGTCGCGTCGAGGCGGCGGGGCAGCGTCGAGGTGGCAGGGCAGCGGCGTCGGGGCGGGGTCGAGGCGGCGTCGGGGCGGCGGGGCAGCGTCGAGGCGGCGTCGGGGCGGCGGGGCAGCGTCGAGGCGGCGGGGCAGCGGCGTCGGGAGAGGAGAGGGGAAGGGGATCTAGGGCGAGGGCGAGGGAGAGAGAGGGGATAGGGAGGGGCCGGGAGGAAATATGGATGGGGGCAATGGCACAATACTAATGGCGCACCACCCCTCGGTGCGCCATAAGTACATCCATACTAATGGCGCACCTCACCGTGGTGCGCCATTAGTATTTTTTTTTTATTTCTGCTCGAGCCAACAGGTTATCTTCCACCTGACCTGATCCACACCAAGTCCCCTCTACTAGCTTGACTGGTTAGCAGCCAGTTCTCACACTAGGAGGTCCTGGGTTCGATTCCCAGGCTCCACAATTTTTTTATGCATTTAAAATGTTGTTTGATACTTATTTTTGTTTAAATATGTTCAAACTTGTTTAAATCATAACAGTAATATTTTTTTATAAGACAGTAATAATTTTTTAAATAATATCATCAAACAGTAATGCCGGCGGAGCGGGGGAGGGTGCGCGGGGTGCGGGGGGTCGGCGGCGGCGGTTGAGTAGGGGAGGGGTACGGGGGGTCGGCGGCGGCGGCCGGTGGGCCGGGGGGTGCTCGAGATCGAGTGATCGAGGTGGGATAGCGATCGAGATGGAGGGGGATCGAGATCGAGTGTCCATAAAATTTAAAAATATTCATGATAGTTCAAAAAGTGCCCATGAAATACAATCGAGAAATGAAGGCTACGATTTAAATACAATCGATCTTAGCTAGCTATCTGTTCACAATCTTCTTGCCCTTCTTTTTCGCAAATGGAGTTCTTCTATGGAACGGACGTCCTTTAGGTAGGGTGGTCCTGCTTCTTCTTGTGGTGTATGCTGCTACTTCATCATCGTCGTCATGTTCGATCCTCGGGTCGCCGTACTTGTCGAAGTCTTGCTCATTGGCTACTCCATCCATTCCGATGATCTTCCTTTTGCCTCTCCTCACGACAACACGACTTGGCTTTAACGGGTCGGTAATGAAGAAGCATTGGTCCACTTGGGAAGCCAGTACCCATGGCTCATTTTTCGCGGTGACGTTTGCGCCAGCGGTCTTGGATTTGGCTTCGGGTATAACCATGGTGGTGAAATACCGGTCTTCTTTTAGGACGCTCTTGGCCCATCTGACACGGAACATCGGGACCTTCTCTCCAGCGTAGCTCAGCTCCCAGATCTCCTCGATCCTTCCGTAGTATCTGTCCTTGTCGTTACCGGTGTAGGATTCCATCGTTACCCCGGAGTTCTGATAACCATCGCTCTTCATGTCCTTGGCCTCGGTGTAGAATGTGTAGCCGTTGATATCGTACGCCTCATAGGTCATCAGGTTGTGCTCGGCGCCCTGTGACAAGGCGAATATGAGTTGTTCTTCCGCGGAAGAATCCTCATGTAAAGGGTACGACAGAAGCTTCTGCTTGAACCAACGTGTGAAACATGAGTTGTGCTCTTTGAGTATATCTCCGTCCGTCCTCTGTTGGCCTCGGTCATTGTACGTCTTCTTAATAAAGGTTTTGTGCTCTACCACCCAAGGATCGACCACGTCTATGTGTTGTAGCGCGACTAGGTTTGCTCTTTCAAAGTCGGCGAGTCGACCCTCGAAGTCGACATGCATTTCGTGACGACCCTCACGGTGACCCCATCCAGCGAGCCTGCCGAGGTGCCTGTTGACGGGCAGACCAACGGGGTTCTCGATGCCTAGATAATTCGTGTAGTAGGAGATGCACTCTTCGGTCAGAAAGCCCCTGGCTATGCTTCCCTCTGGATGTGACATGTTGCGAACGTATCCTTTGATGACACCATTCATCCTTTCGAACGGCATCATGCTGTGCAGGAACGTCGGCCTGAGTTGGATGATATCGTCCACGATATGGACCAGCAGATGCACCATAACATCGAAGAATGCGGGCGGGAAGTAAATCTCAAGCTCGCATAGTATCACCACGATCTCTTCCTGTAGCCTTCTGAGCTGCCTCACGCCAACAGATTTCCGAGAGATGATGCCGAAAAAGTTGCATAGGCCAAATAGGGTTTCACGGACGTGCGCGTCCATGATCCCACGGATTGCAACTGGAAGTATCTGCGTCATCAGCACGTGACAGTCGTGAGACTTCATCCCGCTGAACTTTAGCTTCGCTGGGTCTAGGTATCTGCTTATCTTCCCCGCGTAACCGTAAGGAAGTTTTACTCCTACGAGGCAGGTGAAAAACTGCTCGATCTCCTCCTGACTTAGAGTGAAGCACGCGGGAGGATAGTCATTTCCGGTCTTCTTGGCCTTTTTGCCTTTGTGACTACTTTCCGTGTCCTGCTTCGCCTCATCATCATCATCATCATCATCATCATCATCATCATCATCATCATCATCATCATCATCATCATCATCATCATCATCATCATATATAGCGTGAAGCTCCTGCCTGATGCCCATTGATTTCAAGTCTGCCCTTGCTTTCGGCCCATCTTTGGTCCTCTCTGGCATGTTGAGCAGGGTACCAAGCAGACTCTTGCACACGTTCTTCGTGATATGCATGACATCAAGGCTGTGAGGCACACGGTGGATCTTCCAGTACGGCAAGTCCCAGAAAACAGACCTCGTTTTCCATACCTTCAGCAGCGGCTCTGGCGCCTTTTGCTTCTTTCCCGGCAGTGGGCAGTATTTCCAATTTTTCAACAGCTCATCTATTTCCTCGCCGCTCCTCATACGCGGGCGTCCTCGGGGTTCGGTTTCACCATCAAACAGATCCTTGCGTTTTCTCCACGGGTCATCGTCGCGAAGCCACCTTCGATGTCCCATGAACACGGTTTTCAAAGACCCGGGATCTCTATCTAGCTGGCGATACGTTGTGTCATCCATGCACTTGACGCATCCAGAAAATCCATGGACCACCTGCCCCGCGACATATCCGTAACCGAGATAGTCGTGCACCGTCGTGAGCAGCACGGCTCTCATAGGGAAATATTCTTTCTCTGCGGCATCCCACGTATTGGCTGGCGTTTTCCACAGCATGTCAAGCTCCTCTTTCAGCAGCCCCAGATACAGATTGATGTCGTTCCCTGGTTGTTTCGGTCCTTCAATTAGCATACTCATGTGAATGTACTTCCTCTTCATGCACAACCAGGGGGGAAGGTTGTACATCCACACAAACACAGGCCAGGTGCTATGTGTGCTTCTCTGGCTGCCAAACGGATTGACTCCATCGGTGCTCACGCCCAGCACGATGTTCCTTGGATCATTCCCAAATTCTGGGTCTTCGAAGTTCAACGCTTGCCACTGGCTCGCATCCTTAGGGTGACTCAGCATCTTGTCTTTTTATCTATCTCCGGATCATTTGCGTCATCTTCTCGCTTCTTCTCCTCCCTATCCGTGTGCCAACGCAGGAGCTTTGCTACCTTAGGGTCCGTGAAATACCGCTGCAGACGAGGAGTGATCGGAAAGTACCACACCACTTTTTGAGGAGCTTTCTTCCTCTTCTTGTATCGAGTAACGCCGCACACCGGACATATGGTAGACTCCGCGTGCTCATCCCGATAAATGATGCAATTATTCATGCACACATGGTATTTCACGTGCGGTAAATCAAGAGGACACACGATTTTCTTCGCCTCCTCCAAACTGGTCGGGCACTTGTTCCCCTCGGGAAGAAGTTCGTGCCAGAATGACATGTTCTCGTCGAAGCATGCGTCGGTCATTTTGTGTTTTACCTTCATCTCCAGAGCCATGAGCGTTACTTTCAGGCGGGTATCCTCGGGCCTGCATCCTTCATACAATGGAGTAACCGCGTCTAACTCAAGTTGATCCATCTTGGCTTTCTCTCGGGCGGCAGCTCTTGCGTTATCCGTCTGCTTGAGAAGCAGCTCTTGAATATGAGGGTCCTGCACCCAGCCCATCGATGGTCCAGCGTCGTCTGCTCCGCCGGCATCATCATCTTCATGATCATGCCCGTCGACTGCTCCGGCATCTTCCTCATCATCATGTCCTGCATCTTCTACATGATGACTGTGTACAACATCACCGTCGTGATCATCTCCTCGGGATTCTTCGTCTTCTAGCCCGCCCGAGCCGCGGTGGTTGTCTTGCTGCCCTTCCTCATTTCTTGCCCGGCCCCCATGGACGACTTCGTAGTCATCTTCATCACCTTGCCACCGATAGCCATCCATGAAACCACGCAAGAGCAGGTGGTCCCGCACCTGCCCGGATTTCGGGTCCGCAATAAGGCTCTTCAGCTTGCATCTTCGACACGGACATCTTATCTCCGTCTCGTTCTTTTGAAGCATCTCGGCCTTCGCGGACCTCAAAAACCTATTCACGATGCCTTCGGTCATCATGCGGACCATAGTCGCCTGCGGGGTAGAGCAAAACGATATTTTAGAACCAAGAAAAAATTTGGCATGACTTTCCCTAAAAATAGGACCAAAAAGACTGCTTAATGCCAAAATTCTCGCCGAAACGGAAATGAATCAACATTCCGGCAAAATATTGGCAACTATCGAATTTCAAATACCGGTACACCTCCAAACACAAACACATATGCAACACCACAAACATATGCAACACCACGAACATACATAGATCTAGCTAGGCCATAAAAAGTGCATGTGCACATTGTTGTAGGGAGAACAACATAAATATAGCTTCCCCCCTTACTTATCTATCAAAACAAGGTAATTTAACCACTTAAATTGAATGAATCTATGGTGGAAATGAGGTGAAAAAGAGGAGGCACCTGAGACAAGGAGGAGGTGGAGAGAATGAAGTGGGGAGAAAGTGAGTGTGGGTAGGAGAGGCTGTCCAAAATATCTTGTTGCTGCCCACTTACTAATGGCGCACCAACTCTAAATGCGCCATTAGTAATCCAGCTTACTAATGGCGCACCTCCTGGTGCTGCGCCATTAGTAGTTTTGCAAAAAAAAATACTAATGGCGCACTGTCCCACAGTGCGCCATTACTAGTTTAAACTAGTAATGGCGCACGGTGGAAGAGTGCGCCATTAGTAGTTTTGCAAAAAAGGGACTAAAAAATATAATAAAAAAAACAAAATTAGTGGCGCACTTTCCGGCTGGTGCACCATTACTAGTTACAACTAGTAATGGCACACTGTATCTGGATGCGCCATTAGTATGTTTGGACAGGCGCACTAGTTAAAAATTTTTTTTGATACTAATGGCGCACCCTGGGCCAGGTGCGCCATTAGTAGTTTCAACTCTAATGGCGTATCAGTAGGTGGTGCGCCATTAGTATATACTAATGGCGCACCGCTTATCTGGTGCGCCATTAGTATCAATCCCATCTATAGCCCTTTTTCTAGTAGTGTGACGACGGCGGAGAAGAATCCAGACACGGCGAAGAAGAGTCCGGACATGGCGAAGAAGAGGCGGCAGTCACACCACAGTCTTCGACACTACTAAGTGCAGTCGTGCGGGACCCTCATGTTCGAGACCTCCTTCGTAAGAGTACGACTAGCGAGAGAGCTACTTCTAGAGAGGAGGCCAAGCTGGCGCAACTTGAAGTAGACTCGAGGACTCCATTGTATGATAGTTGCGATCCCGAGGTGACCCGCTTGAGTTTCACGCTCGAACTTCTAAATACAAAGGCCAAAAACAAATGGACAGCCGAAAGCCTCGATGAGCATTTGAAGTATCTACATAATAAAGTTGTTCCCGAAGGGAACCTGTGTCCTACTAGTGTCGAGGAGGCCAAGAAAATCGTTTGCCCTTTTGATTTGCCGCACATTAGGTACCACGCATGCATCAACGATTGCATCATTTATCGGGTGGAGCATGCGGAAAAAACCAGCTGTCCAGTGTGCAATGCTTCTCGGTACAAGAAGGCAGGAAAGAAAGCTCCTCAGAAAGTTGTATGGTACTTTTCGATCACTCCCCGTCTGCAGAGGTATTTCGTAGATCCTAAGGAAGCAAAGCTCATGCGCTGGCACGCGGAGAGGAAGAAGCCCGACTATGGAGATGATCCGAGGCTGAGACACCTCGTAGATGGTAGCCAGTGGAGAGCATTCAACACCGTATATGGATTTGCTGCAGAAGATCCAAGGAACATCGTGCTTGGTGCGAGTACCGATGGCATAAATCTGTTTGGAAACCAGACACCAACCACAACACATGGCTCGTGTTTGTATGAATGTACAACCTCCCCCCATGGAAGTGCATGAAGACAAAATACATACACATGGGCATGTTGATTCAAGGGCCGAAACAACCGGGAAATGGTATTAACCTGTATATGGGGCTTCTGCAAGAGGAGCTAGACACGTTATGGAAAACACTGGCATGGACTTGGGACGCCAACAAAGGAGAGTATTTCCATATGAGAGTCGCGCTGATGACGACGGTGCATGACTTTCTCGGTTACGGGTACACCTCAGGCTAGGTGTGCCACGGATACCATGGATGCACGAGGTGCATGGATGATACAACGTCTCAGCAACTTACGTAAACGAAAGATGGCGGGTCTGGGAAAATTGTGTACATGTGGCATCATAGATGGCTCGAGAAGGATGACCCATGGAGAAAGTGTGGAGATCTACTCAATGGGTTGACTCAGCTTTGATGACCTCCATGTAAGAGGAGCGGCGCCAAAATCAACGAGCTATTGAGAAACTAGGAACAATGCCCCACGCCGGGAAAGATCAAAAAGGCGTCGAAGCCGCTACTGAAGGTATGGAAAACGAGGTCCATTTTCTAGGACTTGAAGTACTGGCCCAATCACGACATGCCTCATTGCCTTAATCAAATGCATATCACGAAGAATGTCCTCGAGAGCTTGCTTGGCACACTGATGAACATGCCGGAGAAGACCAAGGATGGGCCGAAGGCAAGGAAAGACTTGGAAGATTTGAAGATCAGGAAAGATCTCCACCGTAAAAAGTTGATGGAGGAGACGGAGATGGAGACGGAGGAGGGGGAAAGGGGCAGAAAAGTCAACAAGAAGGAGGAGAATTATTGGCCCCCTTCTTGCTTCACCTTAAGTGCGAAGGAGATCGATCAATTCATCAAGTGCCTTATGGGAATCAAAGTTAGTTTCGATTACTGTGGGAAGATAAGTAGATTTCTAGACCCCAAGAAGAAAAGGTTCAGCGGGATGAAGTCTCATGACTGTCACGTGATGATGATGTAGATACTCCCGGTTGCCATTAGAGGGATACTGGAGAAGCACATCTGTGACATGCTTACTTGTCTCTACAACTTCTTCGACGTTATCTCTTGAAAGTCCAAGTGTGAAGCAGCTCCGAAGGCTACATGAAGAGATCGTTGTCATACTATGTGAGCTTGAGATGTACTTCCCGTCTTCGTTCTTTGACGTCATGGTGCATCTGTGTGTCCACATCGTGGACGACATCATCGAACTCGGGCCGACATTCCTTCACAGCATGATGCCATTCGAGAGGATGAGTGGGGTCATCATAGGATTCGTTCGTAACATGTCCCGTTCTAAAGGGAGCATCATACATGGGTATCTGACGCATGAGTACGTCTCCTTTTGCGAGAATTATATAAGCGTCGGAGACCCTGTTGTTGATTTGCCCGTCAAGAAGCATGATTGGAAGCTCGAAGGAGATGGTCACAACAACGGCCGGAGGGAATTGCACGTGGACTACTTGGATCGACGGAACGACTTTGATAGGGCTAACTTAGTAGTGCTACAACACCTAGATGTGGTAGATGATTATGTCACACGACACAAAGAAAGCATCGCAAAGAAGTACCATGATAAGGGGATGCTCAAGACAGACGATGAAGTTACTGTAGAGCACAACACCACTTTCTTGTGTTGGTTCAAAGAGAAAGTTCTTGAAAATCCCCCTGAAGAGGGCAGTTCGGACGGATTGCTCATACATGCCTTAGCACATGGCCCCGTGCCCAAGCTCGCGGCCTATCAGTCCTACGATAACAATGGGTACACGTTCTACACGGAGGCCAAAGACATGGACAGTGATTACCAGAACCCCGGGATGAAAATTCAATGCGTGACCGATGCCAACGGCACAACTAAAAGATTCTACGGAAGGGTCGAAGAGATCTAGGAGCTTGACTATGCTGGAATGCACGATGTGACGATGTTACGTGTCAGATGGGTGCTACCTCTTGAGCATGCGTTGGTTTTTCCTTGAAGTGGAAAGTGTGATGCAGCAAAGTAGCGTAAGTATTTCCCTCAGTTTTTGAGAACCAAGGTATGAATCCAGTAGGAGACTACACGCAAGTCGCCTAGTACCCGCACAAACAATCAAGAACCTTGCAACCAACGCGAGAAAGGGGTTGTCAATCCCTTCACGGCCACATGCAAAAGTGAGATCTGATAGAGGTAATAAGATAAATATTTTTGGTATTTTTGTTGTATAGATTGTAAAATAAATATTGCAAAAATAGTAAACTAGAATTATAGATCGAAAACTTATATGATGTAAAGTAGACCCGGGGGCCATAGGTTTCACTAGTGGATTCTCTCATGATAGCAAGTATTACGGTGGGTGAACAAATTACTGCCGAGCAATTGATAGAAAAGCGCATAGTTATGAGAATATATAGGCATGATTATGAATTATAGGCATCACGTCTGTGTTAAGTAGACCAAAACGATTCTGCATCTACTACTATTACTCCACACATCGACCGCTATCTAGCATGCATCTAGAGTATTAAGTTCATAAGAACAGAGTAACACATTAGGCAAGATGAAATGATGTAGAGGGATAAAATCAAGCAATATGATATGTACCCCATCTTTTTATCCTCGATGGAAACAATACAATGCGTGCATTGCTGCCCCTACTGTCAATGGGAAAGGACACTGCAAGATTGAACCCAAAGCTAAGCACTTCTCCCATTGCAAGAATGATCAATCTAGTACGCCAAACAAAACCGATAATTCGAAGAGACTTGCAAAGATATCAAATCATGCATATAAGAATTCAGAGAAGAACCAAATATTGTTCATATATAATATTGATCATAAACCCAAAATTCATCGGATCTCGGCAAACACACCGCAAAAAGTATTACATCGAATAGATCTCCAAGAACATCTAGGAGTGATATGTCTCCAATGTATCTATAATTTTTGATTGCTCCATGCTATATTATCTACTGTTTTGGACATTATTGGGTTTTATTATCCACTTTTATTTTATTTTTAGGACTAACCTATTAACCGGAGGCCCAGCCCAGAATTGCTGTTTTTGCCTGTTTTAGGGTTTCGAAGAAAAGGAGTATCAAATAGAGTCCAAATGGAATGAAACCTTCGGGAACATGATTTTCTCATCGAATACAACTCAGGAGACTTGGACCCTACGTCAAGCCACGTAACAGGAGGCCACGAGGTAGGGGGCGCACCTACCCCCCCCACCCAGGCGCACCCTCCACCCTCGTGGGCCCCCTGTTCCTCCACCGACGTACTTCTTCCTCCTATATATACCCACGTACCCCAAAACGATCAGATACGGAGGTCGGAGGAAAAACCCTAATTCCACCGCCGTAACTTTCTGTATCCACGAGATCCCATCTTGGGGCCTGTTCCGGAGCTCCGCCGGAGGGGGCATCGATCACGGAGGGCTTCTACATCAACACCATAGCCTCTCCGATGAAGTGTGAGTAGTTTACTTCAGACCTACGAGTCCATAGTTAGTAGCTAGATGGCTTCTTCTCTCTTTTTGGATCTCAATACAATGTTCTCCCCCTCTCTTGTGGAGCTCTATTCGATGTAATCTTCTTTTTGCGGTGTGTTTGTTGAGACCGATGAATTGTGGGTTTATGATCAAGTCTATATATGAATAATATTTGAATCTTCGCTGAATTCTTTTATGTATGATTGGTTATCTTTGCAAATCTCTTCGAATTATCAGTTTGGTTTGGCCTACTAGATTGATCTGTCTAGCAATGGGAGAAGTGCTTAGCTTTGGGTTCAATCTTGCAGTTTCCTTTCCTGGTGACAGTAAGGGCAGCAAGGCACATATTGTATTGCTGCCATCGAGGATAACAAGATGGGGTTTTCTTCATATTGCATGAGTCTATCCCTCTACATCATGTCATCTTGCTTAAGGCATTACTCTGTTTTTAACTTAATACTCTAGATGCATGCTGGATAGCGGTCAATGAGTGGAGTAATAGTAGTAGATGTAGGCAGGAGTCGGTCTACTTGTCTCGGACGTGATGCCTATATACATGATCATACCTAGATATTCTCATAACTATGCTCAATTCTGTCAATTGCTCAACAGTAATTTGTTCACCCACCATAGAATACTTATGCTCTCGAGAGAAGCCACTAGTGAAACTTATGGCCCCCGGGTCTATCTTTATCATATCAATCTCCTACTACTTAGTTATTTACTTTGCCTTTATTTTACATTGCATCTTTATCATAAAAATATCAAAAATATTATCTTATCATATCTATCAGATCTCACTCTCTTAAGTGGCCCTATAGGGATTGACAACCCCTATTTGCGTTGGTTGCGAGGATTTATTTGTTTTGTGCAGGTACGAGGGACTCGCGCGTAGCCTCCTACTGGATTGATACCTTGGTTCTCAAAAACTGAGGGAAATACTTACGCTACTTTGCTACATCATCCCTTCCTCTTCGGGAAAACCAACGTAGTGCTAAAAGAGGTAGCAAGAAGGATTTCTGGCGCCGTTGCCGGGGAGGTCTACGCAAAAGTCAACATAACAAGTACCCATCACATACCCTTATCTCCCGCATTACATTATTTGACATTTGCCTCTCGTTTTCCTCTCTCCCCACTTCACCCTTGCCGTTTTATTCGCCCTCTCTCTCTTTCTATCCTCCCTCTCCCTCTCTATTTGCCTCTTTTTCGCTTTCTTCTTGTTTGCTCGTATGGTTAGAATAGTTGTTTATTTATTACTAAACAGAGAACCTAAGATCTATGGATCCTCATCCACTTGCTAATATTTTTAAGAGATCCAATTATGATAAACCAATTGCTAGTGAGTTTTGTGCACTAGATTATCTTTATGAGGTTTTGCTTGAAATTCGTGAATCTGAAAAGTGTGATGAATTACTTCATGAAGCGATTCACAATAGATCTTTGAAAGCATGATTGCAATGATTTTATTATTAATTCTATTTTTGTAAATTGTGCTAATAATATGCAAAACCCTAAGCTTGGGGATGCTAGTTTTGCTACGTCCTCTACTTGTTGCAATGATCATGATTGGGGTGATTCTTCTTATGATGAATATGAGATTGATAATAGTGTTTGCAATATTACAGAAAGTGGGTTTGGAAGAATGTCAACTTTAGATCCCACATATTTGGAGAATGTTCAATCTTATGAATTTTTTGATAAAAGTAGGTTTGGAGAGGTCATGACTTTAGTTAATGTTAATCCCACTATTTTGGAAGAGTGTCAACTTTGCATGCATGTGGATCGTGTTGAAAATATTTTATGTGATAGCTATTTTGTTGAATTTTCTTATGATCCCACATGTAATTATTATGAGATAGGAAAATATGGTTGTAGAAATTTTCATGTTACTAAATTACCTCTCGTTATGTTGAGATTGCTATTGTTTATTTCCGCTCCCTTGCATATGCTAGTTTTTGTTTGTCTTGATAATTTGTTTGCCTATAAGATGGCTATGCATAGGAAGTATGTTAGACTTAGATGTCTTTGTCAAATGTTTTATGATGCTCTCTTTGTGCGTCAATTCTTGTCTTTCATGTGAGCATCGTTGAAATCTTATGCCTAGCTATAAGGCTTTAAAGAAAAGCGCTTGTTGGGAGTCAACCCAATATTTATCATTGCTGTTATTCAATATATAATTTATCTAGCCTCTGTTTTGGTTGTGTTTTTTGTGTTTAATTAGTATTAGTGCCAAGTAGAACCGTTGGGAAGACTTGGGGAAAGTCTTGTTGAACTTGCTGTAGAAAACAGAAACTTTAGCGCTCACGAGAACTGCTGTCATTTTTATTTGGAGACGGCTATTTAGTTAATTCTTTTTTCAGATGATTAATAGATAAATTCCTCACGCCCAGCAATTTATTTTAGAATTTTTGGTGTTCCAGATCTTGCTCTAGCTACATATTACTACAGACTGTTCTGTTTTTGACAGATTCTGTTTTTCGTGTGTTGTTTGCTTATTTTGATGAATCTATGGCTAGTAAAATAGTTTATAAACCATAGAGAAGTTGGAATACAGTAGCTATAACACCCCTATAAATAAAGAATGAGTTCATTACAGTACCTTGAAGTGGTATTTTGTTTTATTTCGCTAACGGAGCTCACGAGATTTTCTACTTTAAGTTTTGTGTTGTGAAGTTTTCAAGTTTTGGGTAAATATTTGATGGATTATGGAACAAGGAGTGGCAAGAGCATAAGCTTGGAGATGCCCATGGCACCCCCAAGATAATATAAGGACACCTAATAGCCAAAGCTTGGGGATGCCCCGGAAGGCATCCCCTCTTTCGTCTACTTCTATCGGTAACTTTACTTGGAGCTATATTTTTATTTACCACATGATATGTGTTTTGCTTGGAGCGTCTTGTATGATTTGAGTCTTTGCTTGTTAGTTTACCACAATCATCCTGGCTGTACACACCTTTTGAGAGAGCCATACATGATTTGCAATTTGTTAGAATACTCTATGTGCTTCGCTTATATGTTTTGAATTATATAATTTTGCTCTAGTGCTTCACTTATATCTTTTAGATCACGGTGGTGGATTTGTTTTATAGAAATTATTGATCTCTCATGCTTCACTTAGATTATTTTGAGAGTCTTGATAGCATGGTAATTTGCTTAAAAGCCTAATACGCTTGGTATGCAAGATTAATTATAAAACTGTCTTATGAGTGTGTTGAATACTATGATAAGTTTGATACTTGATAATTGTTTTGAGATATGGAGATGGTGATATTAAAGTCATGCTAGTTGAGTAGTTGTGAATTTGAGAAATACTTGTGTTGAAGTTTGTGATTCCCATAGCATGCACGTATGGTGAACCGTTATGTGATGAAATCAGGGCATGATTTATTTATTGATTGTCTTCCTTATGAGTGGCGGTCGGGGACGAGCGATGGTCTTTTCCTACCAATCTATCCCCCTAGGAGCATGCGCGTAATACTTTGCTTTGATAACTTGTAGATTTTTGCAATAAGTATATGAGTTCTTTATGACTAATGTTGAGTCCATGGATTATACGCACTCTCACCCTTCCACCTTTGCTAGCCTCTCTAATACCGCGCACCTTTCGCCGGTATCATACACCCACCATATACCTTCCTCAAAACAGCCCCCATACCTATCTATTATGGCATTTCGATAGTCATTCCGAGATATATTGCCATGCAACTTTCCGCCATTCCGTTTATTATGACACACTCCATCATTGTCATATTGCATATCCCGGTACACCTTCGGAGGCATTCATATAGAGTCATATTTTGTTCTAAGTATCAAGTTGTAATTGTTGAGTTGTAAGATAAATAAAAGTGTGATGATCATCATTATTAGAGCATTGTCCCAGTGAGGAAAGGATGATGGAGACTATGATTTCCCCACAAGTCGGGATGAGACTCCGAACGAAAAATAAATGAAAGAGGCCAAAGAAGCCCAAATAAAAAAAGAGAAAGAAAAGAGGCCATAAAAAAGAGAAAGGGCCCAAATAAAAAATTAAAAAATGAGAGAAAAAGAGAAAAGGGAGAATGTTACTATCCTTTTACCACACTTGTGCTTCAAAGTAGCACCATGATCTTCATAGTAGAGAGTCTCTCATGTTATCACTTTCATATACTAGTGGGAATTTTTCATTATAGAACTTGGCTTGTATATTCCAATGATGGGCTTCCTCAAATTGCCCTAGGTCTTCATGAGCAAGCAAGTTGGATGCACACCCACATAGTTTCTTTTTGAGCTTCCATATACTTATAGCTCTAGTGCATCCGTTGCATGGCAATCCCTACTCACTCACATTGATATCTATTGATGGGCATCTCCATAGCCCGTTAATACGCCTAGTTGATGTGAGACTATCTTCTCCTTTTTGTCTTCTCCACAACCACCACTCTATTCCACCTATAGTGCTATATCGATGGCTCACGCTCATGTATTGCATGAAAATTGAAAAAGTTTTGAGAATGTCAAAAGTATGAAACAATTCCTTGGCTTGTCATTGGGGTTGTGCATGATTTAAATATTTTGTGTGTTGAAGATAGAGCATAGCCAGACTATATGATTTTGTAGGGATAACTTTATTTAGCCATGTTATTTGAGAAGACATAATTGCTTTGTTAGTATGCTTGAAGTATTATTATTTTCTATGTCAATATGAACTTTTGTCTTGAATCTTTTGGATCTGAATATTCATACCACAATTAAGAATAATTATATTAAAATTATGCCAAGTAGCACTCGGCATCAAAAATTCTGTTTTTATCATTTACCTACTCGAGGACGAGCAGGAATTAAGCTTGGGGATGCTTGATACGTCTCCAACGTATCTATAATTTTTGATTGCTCCATGCTATATTATGTACTGTTTTTGACATTATTGGGCTTTATTATCCACTTTTATATTATTTTTCGGACTAACCTATTAACCAGAGGCCCAGCCCAGAATTGATGTTTTTGCCTGTTTTAGGGTTTCGAAGAAAAGGAATATCAAAGTGAGTCCAAACGGAATGAAACCTTCAGGGACGTGATTTTCTCATCGAATACAACTCAGGAGACTTGGACCCTACGTCAAGCCACGTAACAGGAGGCCACGAGGTAGGGGGCGCACCTACCCCCCCCACCCAGGCGCACCCTCCACCCTCGTGGGCCCCCTGTTCCTCCACCGACGTACTTCTTCCTCCTATATATACCCACGTATCCCCAAACGATCAGATACGGAGCCAAAACCCTAATTCCACCGCCGTAACTTTCTGTATCCACGAGATCCCATCTTGGGGCCTGTTCCGGAGCTCCGCCGGAGGGGGCATCGATCATGGAGGGCTTCTACATCAACACCATAGCCTCTCCGATGAAGTGTGAGTAGTTTACCTCAGACCTTCGGGTCCATAGTTATTAGCTAGATGGCTTCTTTTCTCTTTTTGGATCTCAATACAAAGTTCTCCCCCTCTCTTGTGGAGATCTATTCGATGTAATCTTGTTTTGTGGTGTGTTTGTTGAGACCGATGAATTGTGGGTTTATGATCAAGTTTATTTATGAACAATATTTGAATCTTTTCTGAATTCTTTTATGTATGATTGGTTATCTTTGCAAGTCTCTTTGAATTATCAGTTTGGTTTGGACTACTAGATTGATCTTTCTTGCAATGGGAGAAGTGCTTAGCTATGGGTTCAATCTTGCGGTATCCTTTCCCAATGACAGTAGGGGCAGCAATGCACGTATTATATTGTTGCCATCAAGGATAACAAGATGGTTTTTTTTATCACATTGCATGAATTTATCCCTCTACATCATGTCATCTTGCTTAAGGCGTTACTCTGTTCTTATGAACTTAATACTCTAGATGCATGCTGGATAGCGGTCGATGTGTGGAGTAATAGTAGTAGATGCAGGCAGTAGTCGGTCTACTTGTCCGCCGGAGGGGGCATCGATCATGGAGGGCTTCTACATCAACACCATAGCCTCTCCGATGAAGTGTGAGTAGTTTACTTCAGACCTACGGGTCCATATAGTTCGTAGCTAGATGGCTTCTTCTCTCTTTTTGGATCTCAATACAATGTTCTCCCCCTCTCTTGTGGAGATCTATTCGATGTAATCTTCTTTTTGCAGTGTGTTTGTTGAGACCGATGAATTGTGGGTTTATGATCTTGTCTATCTATGAATAATATTTGAATCTTCGCTGAATTCTTTTATGTATGATTGGTTATCTTTGCAAGTCTCTTCGAATTATCAGTTTGGTTTGGCCTACTAGATTGATCTTTCTTGCAATGGGAGAAGTGCTTAGCTTTGGGTTCAATCTTGCGGTGTCCTTTCCCAGTGACAGTAAGGGCAGCAAGGCACATATTGTATTGTTTCCATGGAGGATAACAAGATGGGGTTTTCTTCATATTGCATGAGTCTATCCCTCTACATCATGTCATCTTGCTTAAGGCGTTACTCTGTTTTTAACTTAATACTCTAGATGCATGCTGGATAGCAGTCGATGAGTGGAGTAATAGTAGTAGATGCAGGCAGGAGTCGGTCTACTTGTCTCGGACATGATGCCTATATACATGATCATACCTAGATATTCTCATAACTATGCTCAATTCTGTCAATTGCTCAACAGTAATTTGTTTACCCCCCGTAGAATACTTATGCTCTCGAGAGAAGCCACTAGTGAAACCTATGGCCCCCGAGTCTATCTTTATCATATCAATCTCCTACTACTTAGTTATTTACTTTGCCTTTATTTTACTTTGCATCTTTATCATAAAAATACCAAAAATATTATCTTATCATATCTATCAGATCTCACTCTCGTAAGTGGACCTATAGGGATTAACAACCCCTATTTGCATTGGTTGCGAGGATTTATTTGTTTTGTGTAGGTATGAGGGACTCGCGCATAGCCTCCTACTTTATTGATACCTTGGTTCTCAAAAACTGAGGGAAATACTTACGCTACTTTGCTGCATCATCCCTTCCTCTTCGGGGAGAACCAACACAGTGCTAAAAGAGGTAGCAAGGAGAACTTTGTATTGAGAATCAAAGAGAGAGAAGAAGCCATCTAGCTAATAACTATGGACCCAAAGGTCTGTGGTAAACTACTAACACATCATCGGAGAGGCTATATATGGTGTTGATGTAGAAGCCCTCCGTGATCGAATCCCCTTCCGGCAGATCATCGGAAAAGGCTCCAAGATGGGATCTCACGGGTACAGAAGGTTGCGGCGGTGGAAAAGTGGTTTCATGTCTCTCCTGGATGTTTTTAGGGTACATGGGTATATATAGGTGAAAGAAGTATGTTGGTGGAGCTCCGTGGGGCCCATGAGGGTGGGGGCACGCCTAACCCCCTAGGCGCGCCCCTGCCTCTTGGAAGCTTCGCGGAATTCTAGACTTGTACTCCAAGTCTCCTGGGTTGTGTTTGTTCCTAGAAAGATCCTCGCGAAGGTTTCATTCCGTTTGGATTCCATTTGATATTCCTTTTCTGCGAAACACTGAAATAGGCAAAAAATAGCAATTTGCACCGGGCCTTCGGTTAATAGGTTAGTCCCAAAAATAATATAAAAGTGCATATTAAAGCCCATTAAACAACCAAAGCAGATAATATAATAGCATCGAACAATCAAAAATTATAGATACGTTGGAGACGTATCAAGCATCCCCAAGCTTAATTCCTGCTCGTCCTTGAGTAGGTAAATGATAAAAACAGAATTTTTGATGTGGAATGCTACCTAACATAATTTTCAATGTAATTTTTTTATTGTGGCATGGATGTTCATATCCGAAAGATTCAAGACAAAAGTTTAATATTGACATAAAAATAATAATACTTCAAGCATACTAACCAAGAAATTATGTCTTCTCAAAATAACATAGCCAAAGAAAGCTCATCCCTACAAAATCATATAGTTTGGCCATGCTTCATTTTCGTCACACAAAATGCTCTCATCATGCACAACCCCGATGACAAGCCAAGCAATTGTTTCATACTTTAGTATTCTCAAACTTTTTCAACTTTCATGCAATATATGAGTGCGAGCCATGGACATAGCACTATGGGTGGAATAGAATATGATGATGGAGGTTGTGTGGAGAAGACAAAAAGGAGAAAGTCTCACATTGACGCGTCTAATCAACGGGCTATGGAGATGCCCATCAATTGATGCCAATGTGAGGAGTAGGGATTCCCATGCAACGGATGCACTAGAGCTATAAATGTATGAAATCTCAACAAAAAGAAACTAAGCGGGTGTGCATCCAACTTGCTTGCTCACGAAGACCTAGGGCATTTTGAGGAAGACATCATTGGAATATACAAGCCAAGTTCTATAATGAAAAATTCCCACTAGTATATGAAAGTGACAAAATAGGAGACTCTCTATTATGAAGATCATGGTGCTACTTTGAAGCACAAGTGCAAAAAAAAGATAGTAACGTTGTCCCTTGTCTCTTTTTCTCTCATTTTTTTGGTGGGCTTCTTTGGCCTATTTTTTATTTGAGCTTCTTTGGCCTCTCTTTTTTCATCCGGAGTCTCATCCCGACTTATGGGGGAATCATAGTCTCCATCATCCTTTCCTCACATGGGACAATGCTCTAATAATGAAGATCATCACACTTTTATTTACTTACAGCTCAAGGATTACAACTCGATACTTAGAACAAAATATGACTCTATGTGAATGCCTCCAGCGGTGTACCAGGATATGCAATGAATCAAGAGTAACATGTATCAAAAATGAATGGTGGCCTTGCCAAAAATACGATGTCAACTACATGATCATGCTAGGCAATATGACAATGATGGAGCGTGTCATAATAAACGGAACGGTGGAAAGTTGCATGGAAATATATCTCGGGATGGCTATGGAAATGCCATAATGGGTAGGTATGGTGGCTGTTTTGAGGAAGATATAAGGAGGCTTATGTGTGATAGAGCGTATCATATCACGGGGTTTGGATGCATCGGCGAAGTTTGCACCAAATCTCGAGGTGAGAAAGGGCAATGCATAGTACCGAAGAGGCTAGCAATGATGGAAGGGTGAGAGTGCGTATAATCCATGGACTCAACATTAGTCATAAAGAACTCACATACTTATTGCAAAAATCTACAAGTCATCAAACCCAAAGCACTACATGCATGATCCTAGTGGGGTAGATTGGTAGGAAAAGACCATCGCTCGTCGCCAACCGCCACTTATAAGGGAAAGGAATCAAAGAACACCTCATGCTTCAAATTTGTCACACAACGGTTACCATACGTGCATGCTACGGGACTTGCAAACCTCAACACAAGTATTTCTCAATTTCACAATTACTCAACTATAATGGCTCTAATATTACCATCTTTATATCTCAAAACAATTATCAAGTATATGCACTATATATGAAAGTTTTTATTATACCCATCTTGGATGCCTATCATATTAGGACTAATTTTATAGCCAAAGAAAATTACCATGCTGTTCTAAAAGACTCTCAAAATAATATAAGTGAAGCATGAGAGATATATAATTTCTATAAAATAAAACCACCACCGTTCTCTAAAAGATATAAGTGAAGCACTATACCAAAATTATCTAGCT
Source organism: Triticum urartu (assembly GCF_003073215.2). Lineage (NCBI taxonomy): Eukaryota > Viridiplantae > Streptophyta > Magnoliopsida > Poales > Poaceae > Triticum > Triticum urartu. The sequence goes on along the minus strand of NC_053024.1, from coordinate 701,212,417 downwards.
CAAAATATATAAGTGAAGCACTGGAGCAAAATTATCTAGCTCAAAAGATATAAGTGAAGCACATAGATTGTTCTAATAAATTCCGATTCATGTGAGTCTCTCCCAAAAGGTGTGTACAACAAGGATGATTGTGGTAAACTAAAAAGCAAAGACTCAAATCATACAACACGCTCCAAGCAAAACACATATCATGTCGTGAATAAAAATATAGCCTTAAGTAAAGTTACGGATAGACGAAGACGAAAGAGGGGATGCCTTCCGGGGCATCCCCAAGCTTAGGCTTTTGGTTGTCCTTGAATTTTACCTTGGGGTGCCTTGGGAATCCCCAAGCTTAGGCTCTTGCCACTCCTTATTCCAATATCCATCAAATCTTTACCCAAAAACTTGAAAACTTCACAACACAAAACTCAACAGAAAATCTCATGAGCTCCATTAGTATAAGAAAACAAACCACCACTTTAATTTACTGTAATTAACTCATTATTTATTTATATTGGTATTAAACCTACTGTATTCCAACTTCTCTATGGTTCATACCCCCCGATACGAGCCATAGATTCATCAAAATAAGCAAACAACACACGAAAAACAGAATCTGTCAAAACAGAACAGTCTGTAGCAATCTGGAGGTTTCGAATATTTCTATAACTCCAAAAATTCTGAAAAATTAAGACGACCTAAATAATTTGTATATTGATCTACTGCATATGTAATTGATATTTTATCGCTCTCTGGTAAAAAATGAAAATTATTCTCGTGAGCACATACTTTCTGTTTTTTTAGCAAGATCAAACAACAATCACCCAAGAAGATCCTAAAGGATTTACTTGGAACAAACACTATTTAAAACATAAAAAACACAATCATAACAGTGGATAGATGAATTATTTATTACTAAACAGGAACAAAAAGCAAGGTACAAAAATAAAATTGCGTTGCCTCCCAACAAGCGCTATCGTTTAACGCCCCTACCTAGGCATTGCGATTTGAATGATGCTCACATGAAAGACAAGATGTGAAGCACAAAGGGAGCATCGTAAAACATATGACAAAAAAGTTTAAGTCTAACATGCTTCCTATGCATAGGGATTTCATAAGCAAACAAATTATCAAGACAAGCAAAAACCACCATATGCAAGGAAGACGAAAGAAACAATAGCAATCTCAACCTAATGAGAGGTAATTTTGTAACATGAAAATTTCTACAACCATATTTTCCTCTCTCACAATAATTACATGTAGGATCAAAATCAATTTCAACAATATAACTATCACATAAAATTTTCTCTTCATGATCCACAAGCATGCAAAGTTGACACTCTTCCGAAATAGTGGGATTATCATAAAATAAAGTCACGACCTCTCCGAACCCACTTTTATCAAAAACTTCATAAGATTGAACATTATCCAAATATGTGGGATCTAAAGTTAACACTCTTGCAAACCCACTTTCAATATTATTGCAAACATTATTATCAATCTCATATTCATCATGGGGCTAAAATAAATTTTCAAGATTATAAGAAAAATCACCCCAATCATGATCATTGCAACAAGTAGTTGACATAGCAAAATTAGCATCCCCAAGCTTAGGGTTTTGCATATCATTAACACAATTGACATTAATATAATTTATAATAACATCATTGATGTCATGCTTTTCATTCAAGGAGCTATCGTGAATCACTTTATAATTTTCTTCTTTCAACACTTCATCACAATTTTCAGATTCACGAATTTCAAGCAAAACCTCATAAAGATAATCTAGTGCACTCAACTCACTAGCAATTGGTTCATCATAATTGGATCTTTTAAAAATATTAGCAAGACGATGAGGATCCATAACAATAGATATTTACCAAGCATAGATGCAAGCTAATAGAAGGCACATGGTAACACGAGCAAACAGAAGGACAAATGGAAGAGGGGCAAAGAAAATGCAAAGGTTAAGTGGGGGAGAGGAAAACGAGAGGCGAACGGCAAATAATGTAATGCGAGGGAGAAGAGTTTATGATGGGTACTTGGTATGTCTTGACTTGGGGTAGATCTCCACGGCAACGGTGGCAGAAATCCTTCTTGCTATCTCTTGAGCATGCGTTGGTTTTCCCTTGAAGAGGAAAGGGTGATGCAGCAAAGTAGTGAAGTATTTCCCTTAGTTTTTGTGAACCAAGGTATCAATCCAGTAGGAGACTACACGCAAGTCGCCTAGTACCCGCACAAACAATCAAGAACCTTGCAACCAACACGATAAAGGGGTTGTCAATCCCTTCACGGCCACTTGCAAAAGTGAGATCTGATAGAGATAATAAGATAAATATTTTTGGTATTTTTTGTATAGATTGGAAAATAAAGATTGCAAAATAAATAGTAAACTAGAATTATAGATCGGAAACTTATATGATGTAAAGTAGACCCGGGGGCCAAAGGTTTCACTAGTGGCTTCTCTCATGATAGCAAGTATTACGGTGGATGAACAAATTACTGCCGAGCAATTGATAGAAAAGCGCATAGTTATGAGAATATATAGGCATGATTATGAAATATAGGCATCACGTCCGTGTTAAGTAGACCGAAACAATTCTGCATCTACTACTATTACTCCACACATCGACCGCTGTCTAGCATGCATCTACAGTATTAAGTTCATAAGAACAGAGTAACGCATTAGGCAAGATGACATGATGTAGAGGGATAAACTCAAGCAATATGATATAAACCCCATCTTTTTATCCTCGATGGCAAGAATACAATACATGCCTTCTGCCCCTACTGTCACAGGGAAAGGACACCGCAAGATTGAACCCATAGCTAAGCACTTCTCCCATTGCAAGACAGATCAATCTAGTAGGCCATACTAAACCGATAATTCGAAGAGACTTGCAAAGATATAAAATCATGCATATAAGAATTTAGAGAAGAACCAAATATTGTTCATAGATAATCTTGATCATAAACCCACAATTCATCGGATCTCGGCAAACACACCGCAAAAATTATTACATCGAATAGATCTCCAAGAACATTGAGGAGAACTTTGTATTGAGAACCAAAGAGAGAGAAGATCTCCAAGGACTGTGGTAACCTACTCACACATCATCGGAGAGGCTATGTTGTTGATGTAGAAGCCCTCCGTGATCGAATCCTTTTCCGGCAGATCGCCGGAAAAGGCTCGAAGATGGAATCTCACGGGTACAGAAGGTTGCGGCGGTGGAAAAGTGGTTTCGTGGCTCTCCTGTATGTTTTTAGGGTACCTGGGTATATATAGGAGAAAGAAGTACGTCGGTGGAGCTCCGTGGCGGCCATGAGGGTGGGGGCGAGCCTACCCCCCTGGGCGCACCCCCTGCCTCGTGGAAGCTTGGCGGACTTCCAGACTTGTACTCCAAGTCTCCTGGGTTGCGTTTGCTCCAAGAAAGATCCTCGCGAAGGTTTCATTCCGTTTGGATTTTGATATTCCTTTTTTGCGAAACACTGAAATGGGCAAAACAGCAATTTGCATTGGGCCTTCGGTTAATAGGTTAGTCCCAAAAATAATATAAAAGTGCATATTAAAGCCCATTAAACATCCAAAACAGATAATATAATAGCATGGAACGATCAAAAATTATAGATACATTCGAGACGTATCAATGGGCCAAGGAGGTTGATAACCCACAAGTATAGGGGACCGCAACAGTTTTCGAGGGTAGAGTATTCAACCCAAATTTATAGATTCGACACAAGGGGTGCCAAAGAATATTTGAAGGTATTAGCAGCTGAGTTGTCAATTCAACCACACCTGGAGATTAATTATCTGCAGCAAAGTGATCAGTAGCAAAGTAGTATGATAGTTTGGATAGTAGTGGCAGCAGCAATAGTAACAGTAAGAGTGATAGAATTAATTTTGTAGCAAGTGTAACACTAATGATAGTAGTAGTAACTTAGCAGAAACAATATGGAAAAGTTCGTAGGCATTGGATTGGTGACTTGTTGGATGATATTTATCATGAGATAGTTATAACCTAGGGCGATAAGGCACTAGCTCCAGTTCATCGATATAATGTAGGCATGTATTCCGTCAATAGTCATACGTGCTTTATTAAAAGAACTTGCATGACATCTTTTGTCCTACCCTCCCAAGGCAGCGGGGGCCATATTGGAAACTAAGGGATATTAAGGCCTCCTTTTAATAGAGAACCGAAACAAAGTGAGGGAGTCCTGGATTAGGGGGTCTCCGGACAGCCGGACTATATCCTTTGGCCGGACTGTTGGACAATGAAGATACAAGATTCAAGACTTCGTCTCATGTCCTGATGGGACTCTACTTGGCGTAGAAGGCAAGCTAGGCAATACGGATATGTATATCTCCTCCTTTGTAACCGACCTTGTGTAACCCTACCCCTCTCCCGTGTCTATATAAACCGGAGGGTTTTAGTCCGTAGGACAACAAACAATCATACCATAGGCTAGCTTCTAGGGTTTAGCCTCTCCGATCTCGTGGTAGATCTACTCTTGTACTACCCATATCATCAATATTAATCAAGTAGTACGTAGGGTTTTACCTCCATCAAGAGGGCCCGAACCTGGGTAAAACATTGTGTCCCCTGCCTCCTGTTACCATCCGCCTTAGACGCATAGTTCGGGACCCCCTACCTGAGATCCGTCGGTTTTGACACCGACATTGGTGCTTTCATTGAGAGTTCCTCTATGCCGTCGCCAGAAGGAAGGATGTCTCGTCTCGTCTTTAAAGACGGTACTACTGTCGAGGGAGCTTTGGCTGTCGGCCAAACTCTCCGGCTAGGCGGTTTCATCATGACCGCCTGTTCGGCCGCCGCGCCGACGATGACTTCTCAGGTCATCGAAAATAGCCTCCACGTCAAATCGGCACTCGCCGAACAGATGGATCCAATAGAGCTCGCCTCCTTAAACGAGCTCTTAGATCGCATCGCCACCCTGGGAGTCGCTACGGACTATGATCAGATTGGGCTTAAACCCGATCAAAGGGAGATTAACTCTCTGTCGGTCACCCATCATATTGCAGTGGTGGAGGAACAATGCGGCTACTTTTCCTCCATCTTGAGGACCAACTATGTCCGGATTCCCGAGCTCTCGGAGCCGGACGCCCATTCGCGGGAGGACAACACCCAATCCCTGAACTTAGAGTCAGGCAGCGGGCTAGGGTTATCGGGTTACACTCCGGAACCAGAACTTTCAAAATTGGAAATTCCTCGGCCCCTGGATCCCAGATCAGGTGAGGGTACGGATTCAATTCCACCCACCCACCCAAACATAAGTGATCTTTCCCACATCAGGCAAGAGCCCCTGGAAACAGTACATCACTACTGGGCCAGATTCCTCCTTGCGATGAACAAGGTTAAGGACTGTCGCGAGGAAGACACGATCTCTTTTTTCCGCAATAATTGCATGGACAAGGGAATCCTTAACGCCATAAATCGACGTGAGATAACACGCTTCACTGACTTGGCGTCCATAGTACGAAAGTACTGTGCGAAGGAAAGTGCCTGGAAAACCGAAACAAACTTTTGGGATAATCTGGCCCTGAACACAAACCCAGTCCGAAATAAAAGGGTGCATTATCACAATACACCCGGGTTAACTACCAAAAAGCAAGAGCCCTCTACGGGGCAAGGAACCGTACTGGAGGGATGGCTCAACGGACCCTGCAAAATTCATAGTACAGCGGATGCAATACCAACGCACAGCCTTAGAGCATGTTGGATACTTCGGCAGGTGGCCAAAAGTGGTGAGGATCTACTCCTCCCAAATACCACAGAGCACCATCCCGTGGACAACAATACAGTGTTAACGGTCTTTGAGACCTTCGCGTCAAATAATAGACGCAAGCGAACACTCCGCAGCATGGCCGAAATCTGCCACGTAGCAGCAATAAATCCTTGGAGTGACACGGCTATTACCTTCAATGCCAGTGACGAACCTAAATTCTGAACAGCCCGAGCACTAGTCGCACTGGTCCTCAGTCCAATCGTGGACGGCTTTCGACTCACCAAGGTACTCATGGACGGCGGCAGCGGATTAAACCTCATCTATGAGGAAACTCTTCAAAAGATGGAAACAGACCGGAGCCGCATTGAGCAAAGTAGCACAACCTTTAGAGGAATCATCCCCAGTCGGGAAGCACGCTGTTGGGAAAATCACACTAGATGTGGTATTCGGCACGCCGGATAATTACAGGTCCGAAGAAATTACATTCCAAGTGGCCCCGTTCAGCAGTGGTTACCACGCTCTTTTAGGACGGGAGGCATTCACAATCTTCCAAGCCGTACCACATTACGGGTACATGAAGCTCAAAATGTCTGGGCCCAAAGGAATGATCACTCTCGCCAGCGATCCGGACACAGCACTCCGTGCCGAAAACAAAACAGCCGCATTGTCCCTCGAGGCATTATCCGAAGCCCTCTCGGCCGAGGAATTAACTACGCTATGCTCCACAGTGGACAGGGACGATGTGATACTCGACAAGAGATCTAAGTCCACCTCTTTTAAACCAGCGGATGAAATAGTCAAATTCCAAGTCCACCCAACGGACCCTACAAAAACAGCCTCCATCGGGGCACAGCTAAGCCCCGCTATGGACGCCGCACTACGGGAGTTCCTGCGCGAGAACTGGGACATATTCGCCTGGCATCCCTCAGACATGCCAGGAATCCCACGCAGGCTGGCCGAGCATAGCCTCAATATCCTAAAGGGATTCAAGTCGGTCAAGCAAGCTCTTCGGCGTTTCTCTGAACCTAAGAGATAGGCCATGGGAGAGGAACTAGCCAAGTTATTGGAGGCCAGATTCATCAAAGAAATAAAACACCTAGACTGGCTAGCAAACCTGGTGATGGTACCAAAGAAGGACAAATCCTGGCGCCTTTGTGTCGACTTCAAAGACCTAAATAAAGCTTGCCCAAAGGATCCCTTCCCCCTCACACGCATCGATCAAATCATTGATGCTACCGCAGGACACGAGTCATTGTGTTTCCTCGACGCATACTCTGGTTACCACCAAATCAAGATGACGGAGTCCGACCAAGCCGCAACGGCATTCATCACACCATACGGTCCCTTCTGTTTTAACACAATGCCTTTTGGGCTCAAAAACGCCGGCGCAACATATCAGCGCATGATTCAGACATGTCTGGAGAAACAAATCGGCAAAACAGTAGAGGCATACGTAGACGATGTGGTCGTCAAAACCCAACACGTCGACTCTTTGATAGACGACTTGAGGCTCACATTCAACAACCTCCGAACATATGACATCAGGCTCAATCCGGAAAAATGCGTTTTCGGCGTACCAGCCGGAAAGCTCCTGGGATTCATTGTCTCCTTTAGAGGTATTGAAGCTAATCCGGCCAAAATTCGAGCGTTGTCACAGTTGGCTACCCCAACAGACCTCAAACAAATCCAGAAGCTAATTGGATGCGTGGCAGCTCTAAGCCGCATTATCTCCCACCTGGGAGAAAAGGCTTTACCCCTTTATCGTCTCCTTCGGCGCACCGAACACTTTGAGTGGACAGACGCGGCCACAGCCGGATTGGAAGAAATAAAGGCCATTCTGGCAACCAACCCGATCCTGGCCGCACCAAACATCGGCAAACCAATGATGTTGTATATTGCGGCAACTCATCAAGTTGTAAGCGCGGTGCTCGTTGTCGAACGGGAAGCGGACGGACACAAATTCCCTCTTCAAAAGCCGGTATACTATGTATCCACTGTCCTCACTCCATGCAAATCACGGTACCCGCATTACCAAAAAATAGCATATGCGGTATTCATGGCATCACGGAAACTGCGACACTACTTTCAAGAGTGTTCGATTACAGTAGCCTCGGAAGTGCCACTTAATGATATTATCAACAACCGCGACGCTACGGGCCGGATTGCCAAATGGGCCATTGAACTCCTCCCATTTGACATAACATACAAACCTCGCCGAGCCATTAAATCACAAATACTGGCCGACTTCATCGCCGAATGGACGGAGGCTGAACTCCCTAAAGAGAACGATGCATACTCCAATTGGATCATGCACTTCGACGGTTCTAAAATGCTGGCCGGTCTAGGGGCTGGCGTCGTCCTGACGTCCCCAACCGGAGATACCGTTCGATACATACTGCAAATATTGTATATAGATTCCAACAATGCAGCCGAATACGAAGCTCTGTTGCATGGTCTTCGGATGGCAGTCTCCATGGGCATTCAACGCCTGGAGGTGCGTGGGGATTCAAACTTCGCAATATCCCAAATAAACGGAGATTTTGACGCCAAGGATCCGAAAATGGCGGCCTATCGAAATGCCGTCCTAAAAATGTCAGCTCGGTTCGAGGGACTCGAATTTCACCACATGGCTCGGGAAAACAATCAGGCAGTGGATATCGTCGCCCGCATCGGCGCAAAACGCGACGCGGTCCCTCCCAACATATTTCTGGAAAGGCTCTTCAAGCCATCCGTAGCATGGGAAGGGGACACCGGTAACAACAGTCTGGACCCGGCCAAAATACCCGATACCAAACTCTCTGACACAATCGGAGGCTCCGCCACCGAAATAACACCTTCAGTCCACGAAATAATGGCCATTATTGCCCCGTGGACAGAACTATTCCTGGCCTACCTAACTAGACAGGAACTTCCGGAGGACCAAAATGAGGCACACTGCATAGTGCGGCGATCCAAGGCCTACAGGGTCCATGAGGGAGAATTTTACAAGAAAAGCACTACCGGAGTCCTTCAAAGGTGCATCTCCGAAGAGGAGGGGCGGAATCTTTTGGCAGAAATTCACACCGGACTCGGCGGTCATCACGCCGCAGCCCGGGCTCTTGTAAGCAAGGCCTTCCGTACATGATTCTATTGGCCAACCGCCCGGGCAGATGCACAGGACTTGGTCCAACGTTGCGCCGGTTGTCAGCTCTTTGCAAATCAAAGCCACATGCCACCCACCGCCCTCCAAACAATCCCCATTACATGGCCCTTTGTGGTCTGGGGGCTTGACATGGTTGGACCCCTTAAAGGGGGAACCCACAATAAAAAAATACTTATTGGTCATGGTGGATAAATTCACCAAATGGATAGAGGCTAAACCGGTTAAAACAGCCGAATCCGGACCAGTGATAAATTTCATATCCGGGGTTGTACACCGTTACGACGTCCCCCACAGCATCATCACTTATAATAGCACGAACTTCACGGCCGACGAGGTAAAACTCTGGTGCAGCAAAATGGGCATCAAGCTCGATTATGCTTCAGTCTATCACCTACAAACCAACGGTCAAGTCGAACAAGCAAACGGTCTTATAATGAGCGGCATTAAACCCAGATTAGTGCGTTCCTTAACGGAGTCTGACACGCACTGGGTAGAGGAGCTCGACTCCATACTCTGGGGGCTGCAGACCACGCCGAATCGTAGTACCGGATATACACCATTTTTTATGGTGTACGGCGCAGGGGCAGTATTGCCCTGTGACATAATTCATGACTCACCTCGAGTGCGCATGTACGAAGAAAGAGAAGCCGAGCTCGATCGGCAGGACAGTCTGGACACCTTGGAGGAAGAGCGCTGTCGGTGTCAAAACCGGCGGATCTTGGGTAGGGGGTCCCGAACTGTGTGTCTAGGCCGGATGGTAACAGGAGGAAGGGGACACGATGTTTTACCTAGGTTCGGGCCCTCTTGATGGAGGTAAAACCCTACGTCCTGCTTGATCAATATTGATGATATGGGTAGTACAAGAGTAGATCTACCACGAGATCAGAGAGGCTAAACCCTAGAAGCTGGCCTATGGTATGATTGTATGTTATGATTGTTGTCCTACGGACTAAAACCCTTCGGTTTATATAGACACCAGAGAGGGTTAGGGTTACACAAGGTCGGTTACAAAGGAGGAGATTTCCATATCCGTATTGCCTAGCTTGCCTTCCACGCCAAGTAGAGTCCCATCCGGACACGAGACGAAGTCTTCAATCTTGTATCTTCATAGTCTAACAGTCCGGCCAATGGAGATAGTCCGGCTATCCGGAGACCCCCTAATCCAGGACTCCCTCAAGCGCGACGTAGCCAAAGCCCGTTCCGCATTTTACCAGCAACAGGCTCGCAGATACCAAAGCAGAGAAGTACGGGCCAAAACTTATAACGTTGGCGAACTAGTTCTACACCTGCTGGTTAAGAAAAAGAACAAGCTCGAGCCCAAATGGGAAGGCCCCTTCAATATCGACCAAGTTCTGGCCGGTGGAGCGTACCGACTGTGGGATGCATTGACTATTCGACTCGAGCCGAACCCATGGAACGCAGCGAGGCTCCAAAGATTCTATGCCTAGCACCGGACTCTATGTTAGTCCCCTCCCTTTGTCCATTTTCTGCATATGCATCATCTGTCTTGTTTCCCTTTCTTTCTTTTTCTTATTATTTCTCTAGGCCTTCAAGGCTCACCTTGTGCCTCACTTGTACATTACAAATGCGCTAGCCGCACTCTCCATACCTGGGGGCTTCTTCCACAGAAGCTTAAATTATTTACCTGGGCCTCACGCCCAACACATGTGTTATACTTCCGCATGTACCTTTTTTCACCATTATATGCATCGATATGACTTATGTTTTGGCCAAGCTGGGTTGCCTGGCTCTTGTATTTATGCCCTACGTTCCCGTTAATTCGGCTAGGGCATAAGGGGAGCACCTCTGCGATTGTTACTGCTGGGTCAGCCGGATGTGTACCTCAGACTGGGTGAAGCCGAAAGCTAGCGTTCTTAAGGGAATATTCGGTCGGTGAAAAAAAGATGACTTTTATTTATTATCCATATCTGCCCCCAGATGCTTTTTCTGCGTTTCTTATCGCAGTCCGGACATGCACTTTAGGGCATGCTTCCCAGGGAAAGGAACCCTTAACGGAACTATTCTCCCTGGAAGATGTTTCTTACTAACCATTTAATATAACATAACTAGTTGGGCACTTATCTGATAAAGCACTAATGACCCCTACGCCTGGTCTCCACGCATACCCCAGTTCTTATATAATCGAGCGGGTATTCGGATTCACTCCGGACTATCGGGCCCGGAGGTTGAAGCGAAAAGGTCCGCAACGACAAATGATCTACAATCTGGCTAGAAGGCATTATACATGTCACTTTAATTACATAGTCATGCAGACTGACTAAACTCCTCTTCTATACCATCCAATAGGCGGTCTAGCTTACAATCCTGTTGGGAATACTTTGCGGCTAATTCTACTTGCCCATAAACTAAGCTAACGGGGATCTCTTTTCTGTCGGGCCCCACAGGTCCGACCTCGGCCATGTGATTTCGGTCTGCCTTGGTATACCGAGTCTTCACCATGGCCCAGGCCTCTCTGGCACCCTGTCGGCAGGCTAATATCTTCCATAATCGGAGGCGCCGCCGTGCTCCCTTGAGCTTCTCCATAAGCTCTGCAACGCCCTCTGGCAAGGAGACAGATGGCCACAAAGCCTGGGCAAGACCTTGCATCACCTGCCGAACTTGTTCGTGCAGATGTGACAGCTCGGACAGAAGATCACCCGCAGACCCGGGCATTTCCTCCGCGGGACGACCCATCAGCATACCTACAGACATAACACTGTTAATCGACTTCTTCGCCGAACTACTTAAGTAGGATTCGTTCAAGCACTTACTAAAAATGCCGTGCCGAAGCCGCTTATTCTCCTTCTCGGAGTCCGCAAGCTGGCCCCGAACGTCTTTTAGTTCAATGTTCAGCTTAACATTGGCATCTTGAAGACTGTTTTTCTCTAGCATAACCTTACTCAGCACGCGTTTTCCAGCCTCTAGCTGTCACATAACATGCTGGTCCCCCGGACTTTCTCCGGACTATCTGCAAAATCAATTGTTAGATCTGCAGACACGCCGCACACTATATGGTAATCACCATTCTTCAAAGTAAATGTTACCAGCGGGAGGCTTTTTCTGTTCCTGCAATGCGGCAAGAGCGGCCCCCAGTTGGGTCTTGCATTCCTCCAGCTCCTGGGATAGCCTAGTATTCTTCCCTGTAAGAACCTGCACATTATAGATGATCCTTAAATCAGTTCTGCTAACTGTTTCAAGTCTCAGGGGCTACTGATACATATAAATTGTCAGATTTACTCACCCGTACATCCTTTACATACTGATCCGTGGCTCTGGCTAGACCATCTTGAGCAGCACGGAGGTACACCTCTCCAGAATTGAAGGCGTCGAACACCTCTGGTGAGAAACAAGCTTCGCGGAGTACGGCCCGGCGGCGCCTATGATTCATGGCGCTTTCCACTTCTGAGTTTGTAGCGGACAATCTATCCGCATCCTCCGTTGGGGGATTATCCAGCGCCTGCCCCATATCACCTTCCGCCTCTATGTCCGGTCCTAGCGCCCGACTGGTGGAAGCTTGGTTGGCAGCATCGCCGAACATATTCCGGCGAGCGTTCTTTGTGTTAAAGAAATGTGGGCGTCATTACATTTCGAAAAAGACGACAACCACGGAGCAGGATTTTTCCTATACCTTTGCGCCGGCGTCTCCGTCCTGACCGCCTTCCGTTTTGGCCTACCCGGCCTTGGCACCTCTTGTTGGTGAGTTGCCGTGGGTTCAGCAGAGCGTCCGGAATGCCTTCCCTGTAAAAGATGCCATGTGTATATGGTGCGTGAAGTGCCTAAAAGTGGATCCTAGTTTTGGAGTTGGGACTTTTTGATTTTTCTTACCTGCGGTGCAGGAAGTAGTCCGGGATAGTCGGCCGTAATGGCTACCAGGGCATCGTCGCAGCTTAACTTATAGAATTGCCGGTCTATCAGTTCCACAGAGATAACCGGATCTTCTTCGAGTCCGGAGTCGATGGCCCGGTCAGGGTCCTCTGGTTGTTGAGAAGGGCTACTGACCTCCTTTATGGCTTTTCGTAGTTCCTGCCGCAAGGTGGCAAGGTGAATACTTACAACTAAGAATGCGGGAAAAATGGGAGCAGGGAAGTATAACTTACCCAGCTTGGAGGATTGTACATGGAGAATCCATCCCGTGGCTTGATGCGGGTGAACTCCTCTTCCTCGCCCTTGAACAGTTCGGACAGAATCTTCGCTAGAGCGGCAGCATTGTCCGGACCCTTACGCCCGTAGTGGGTGGCGTCATCCGCCCCGTTATAACACCACAAGGGGTGCCCACGATATTGGAGTGGCTGCACTACCCGCATTATGCAAATCGACATAACTTCGATTATTGTCAATCCGGATCGAGCTAGTGCTTTGATCCGGTTCATCAGATAGAGGACCTCTCCGTTGTCTTCCGCCTGGGGGCTCCGTGGGCACCAACTTCGGCGCTTCTTCAGAGGAGCATTGTTGAACTCGGGCAGACCCCGCCGAACAGGGTTCGGAAGGGGGACGTCCTCCATATAAAACCATTCTGAAGGCCAGTCTTCGGATAGCTTCTTCGGGGTACCGGACAAATATCTGGTATCGGCGATGCGCCATACTTCGGCTCCGCCCACTTGATAAAGTGATTCCCTCTGTGTGCGAGGGACAAGGCAAAATAGCCTTTTCCACAACTCGAAGTGAGCCTCATAGCTCAGGAACAACTCGCAGAGAGCAACATAGCCGGCGATGTGTAGGATGGAGGCAGGGGTGAGATTGTGTAGTTGGAGGCCGTAGAACTCCAGGAGCCCGCGGAGGAACGGATGAATTGGAAATCTGAGTCCCCTTAGTAAGTAAGGAACAAGGCAAACCCGTTCCCCCATGGAGGGACAGGGAAAGTTCTCCGCTTGCTCCCCGCCATTGTAGGTGGCGAGCCCGGCTCGAATTGGCACCATGTACGCCGGAGGGAGAAATCCCTTAGTCTGCAGCTCGACTAATCGACTGTGCGGGACTGAACACCTCTCCCAATCACCGGGCTTAGGGCTACGGGGGCGGGAGGAGGAGCTGTGGAGGTCGGCCATGCTGGAATGGATCTTTTCGAAGCACGCTCTGATGAATTATCGCTGGGGGAGGATGATATGGATTGGATCTAAGAATCCCCATCCCTTTAATAGATAATTTATTTATCTGGCTAGGGGGGCGAATGTAAAAACGCCCTGGCGCCTCGTATTCATTCGACGCGTGGGAGATAGCCCTTATTGGGCACAGAAGCCAAGAGGTTCAACATTTATGGAGCCGGACACTGCTTACGAACACTTGAAAGTTGGAGAAGAACCCGCCCTGCAATGCCGAAGAGAACACTGCGCGCCAGACTCATCGTCATTGAAGCCTGGTTCGGGGGCTACTGTGGGAGTCCTGGATTAGGGGGTCTCCGGACAGCCGGACTATATCCTTTGGCCGGACTGTTGGACTATGAATATACAAGATTGAAGACTTCGTCTCATGTCCGGATGGGACTCTACTTGGTGTAGAAGGCAAGCTAGGCAATACGGATATGTATACTCCTCCTTTGTAACGGACCTTGTGTAACCCTACCCCTCTCCGGTGTCTATATAAACCAGAGGGTTTTAGTCCGTAAGACAACAGACAATCATACCATAGGCTAGCTTCTAGGGTTTAGCCTCTCCGATCTCGTGGTAGATCTACTCTTGTACTACCCATATCATCAATATTAATCAAGCAGGACGTAGGGTTTTACATCCATCAAGAGGGCCCGAACCTGGGTAAAACATTGTGTCCCCTGCCTCCTATTACCATCCGCCTTAGACGCACAGTTCGGGACACCCTACCCGAGATCCGCCGGTTTTGACACCGACACAAAGCATTAACACATAGTGAATACATGAACTTCTCAAACTACAGTCATCACCGGGAGTGGGCCCGGTTGTTGTCACTCCGGGGTTGCCGGATCATAACATGTAGTAGGTGACTATAACTTGCAAGATTGGATCTAGAACATGGATATAATGATAAATTCATAAACTGTTCAGATCTGAAATATGGCACCCGGGCCCAAAGTGACAAGCATTAAGCATGGCAAAGTCATAGCGACATCAATCTAAGAACATAGTGGATACTAGGGATCAGGCCCTAACAAAACTAACTCGATTACATGATGAATCTCATCCAACTTCTCACCGACCAGCGAGCCTATGAAGGAATTACTCACTCCTAGTGGGGAGCATCATGGAATTGGCGATGTAGAAGGGTTGGTGATGACGAAGAACGAATATCCCCCTCTCCGGAGCCCCAAACGGACTCCAGATCTGCCCTCCCGAGGAAGAACAAGGCTTGGCGGCGGCTCCATCTTGTGGATTGAGATAATTCTTTCTCCCTGATTTATTTCTGGACATATGTGATTTATAGTATCAGGGGGTCGTCAGTGGGGCCACCAGGTGGGTACAACCCACCTGGGCGCGCCAGGAGAAGGAGGTGCGCCCTGGTGGGTTGTGCCCACCCAGGGGCCCCTCTCTAGTGGGTCTTGGCTCCAGTAATTCTTATTATTGATATAAAAATCCTCAAAAAGTTTCGTTCCATTCCGAGAACTTTTATTTCTGCACAAAAACAACACCATGGTAGTTCTGTTGAAAACAACGTCAGTCCGGGGTTAGTTTCATTCAAATCATGCAAATTAGAGTCCAAAACAAGAGGAAAAGCGTCAGAAAAATAGATACGTTGGAGACGTATCAACTCCCCCAAGCTTAAACCTTTTCTTGTCCTCCAGCAATTCCGTTGATAAACTAAAAGTGGGAAAGAAAAACTTTTACGAACTCTTTTGCTCTTGTTTGCCAAAATAAGCTTAAACAACACCCAGGTTTTCAGCCAACACTATAACTAACCATGTAATCAATAACACTTAAAGATTATAATGATTCATATCAATGAAATAATCAGCTAGCGAGCAATAATATGATATCTCAAACGGCAACACGTTGTCAAAACAACCATGATATAATATGACAATAGTGGTATCTCGCTAGCCCTTTCTGAGACCGCAAAACATAAATGCAGAGCACCTCCAAAGTTCAACCAGCAGCTAAACATTGTAATTCATGGTAGAAAAGATCCAGTCATGATGCACCCAACATTAGCTACACACAATGCATAAATCATGACCGATGTGCTCTACTCAGTTTTTGGCGCTTGTTTTAGAGGGTGATGACACAACACAAAAGTAAATAGAAAGTCCCTTCGCAGAGGGAAGCAGTGATTTGCAGAGGTGCCAAAGCTCAGATTTTAAAACAAAGATAAATGAAATTTTGAGACATGCACCCTTCTCATTCACTTCACGACCATCAGTTATCAAGATCCTCCATGCTAAGCTCGCTAGTGGCGGTTCCCAAGCGGTAAAATTAAAGGTTTTGACTCCATTAGGAGTTTTTGTTTAATTATTTCAGAGATGAACTCTTTTTCATGTTTGCAGTTTGGGACTGGGCATCCCTATTACCGCCCATTTTCTCGTGCGATGGCGAGTGAATAAACACTCGACCTGAGAATAACCCGCTTAGCACCGAAGATATCGACCACCTCCCGTCGTTCCATGAACGATCTAGGCACACAAAACGGATAATTGTTTTAGAAGTTTTTAGAGGTGCCACATGCAAATTTACTTAGGACGGCAGGGTAATACCGTATATAGGTAGGTATGGTGGACTCATCTGGAATAACTTTGGGTTCAAGGTTTTTGATGTACAAGCAGAGTCCCCGCTTAGTACAGGCGAAGGCTAGCAATTTAGATTGAGAAGCGGCCAGCTGGAGAGCAACAACGATCATAACTATGCATTATGCATAAGTAAGATTGGACACTAGCATGAGTAAGATATGAACACCATCAACATAAATATTATAGAGGCTATGTTGGTTTTGATTCAACTACATGCATGAACATGTACCAAGTCAAGCCACTTGAACATTCAGACGAGGATACCATATCATCATACTACATCACAATCATTTTAACGCTATGTTGATATCCAAGATAAATCATTATTAACTCCTAGCTACTTATGCATGGCATGAGAAACTATAATCTCTAACTGTCATTGCACACATGTTTAATCATAACGGGCTGAATCATGGACGCTAGGTTAAAAAATTTTACACAGACAAGACAAGTCAAGTTCATACCAGTTTCTCTTCGCCACGGCCAGTTCATCGAATCTCATCATTATTGCCTTTCACTTGCACGACCGAATGATATGAAAATAATAATAGTGCAAGAGTGCCATGGGCTAAGCTGGAATCTGGAAACATTTTATTCAACGGGACAAGACAAGGTAAAATGGGCTCTTTATTAGTTCAACAATTATTCATATGAGAGCCACTCAACATTTTCATCGTGCTCTTGTCCTTGGTACAACTCGAATAAAAGAACAGAATTTCAGAGAAACACACTGAAATATTTTTGGAGTTTTTGGTTTTCTTTAGCAAGCAAATAAAAGGGAAAAGCAAATACGAGAAAAACTATTTACACGGGAAAGCTCCCATCAATAAAAAGAAGAATAAGGAAATCTTTTTGGATTTTCTTTTTATTACTACTACTAAGCATGCATAGAAAGTAAATTTACTACAACTAATTTTTTTGGGTTTTCTAAAGTTTTTAAAACACACAAGAAGAAAGCAAGAAAATAAATGTAAGCATGGATGATACAATGAAAAAGTGTGAACATCGATAAATGAAATAAGTAGACATGAATGTAAAGTTGGTGGAAACACGTACTCCCCCAAGCTTAGGCTTTTGGCCTAACTTGGTACTGAATCAGTAGCCCGGATAATAGTTGGCGTGGTAGCTCATGGAGGCTCTCGGTGCGGATGCCTCAGCATGTTGTGCCTCCACCACTGCTGTGTTATGAGCTCGGGCCTCGCTCTCAAGGACAAAATATATTTCCTTGCTGTGATAATCAAAGAGAGCAGGCACATGCAAATCTATGTCCACAACATGTGATTGGTTAAACAACAAATTATAAGTGAAGTTATTAGCCCTTCCCTTGAGAATTTTATGATCTTTCAAAGCATCAAAGTCTCAATACCGAGTGTGTAGGATAGGATCAAAGGGCAAAGGTGAGACACCTAGCCCTCGTGCTAGACGTGTGGCATAAATTCCACCATAGAACCAGCCACTTTTAGCATCGTGTTGAAGTCTGCGTGCAATAATCGCTCCAAGGTTATAATTCCTTTCACAAGTGAGAGCAGTGTGAAGGCGGCTCAAGTCCGGCGCACAAAGTATGCTACAGTCTTGCTTGCCTACTATGCATTTCCCGTTAAATAATGCAAAATACTGAATTGCATGAAAATGAATGCTCTTTATTCTTCCTTGTCTCACTCCCCTATTTTCACCATAGCAAAGGCCAGAAAGACTCATACTCAACCGTTGGTGGCTCATCAAGTGAACCCCAAAATGGCAGTTTGCAATGGTAAGCAAAATTCTCCAGTGGGATAATATAAGGATTGTCATAAAGCATAAATGACACCCTAGACTCACGTGGAAAATATTTAAATCCCTTGACAAATGATTCAGTGAGAAGTTGGTGTTGTGCACACTTATCTGATAGGTAGGGACAGAAGCCGTCATTGTGAACATATTTCTCAAATTCCTCTTTAATGCCCACACGCACCATATATTCATCGCTAGGCTATAAAAATATCTTGGTGGCGGCATCTTGCGTGGAACTTTCACTCGGTTCAACATAAGACCAACGAGTAGAACTGTCACTAGAATATGCCCCCGAGGATCGTCCCCTCGAAGAAATCCTTCCAAATAGGTTCATCATGTTCGCGTACAATTTTCTGAAAATAAAAAAATGAGTGACAAAAATTTGTCAAGAAAACTTTGTAAGATTAATAGCAACTACTCATAGGGATACATAGAGGCCATAGCAAGCATTCAAAATACTTAGAACACTAAGAATTCAACATGCAAGCACATCTACAGCAACACCAAGAGTAGCTAATTATTCGAAGTATAAGTCACTAAAACAAAAACTAATTGGACAAAAGGTGGAGTCACATACCAAGCAACAATCCCCCTAAACAGTTTCTGAAATGGATCTTGGAGCAAAGAGATCGAAATCCGCGGGTTTGAGCTCAAGAACACGGGAAAGAGAGCAATGGGAATTTTTTTTCTGGTGGTAAGTGATGATGTGGTATGAAGACGTAAGTGAGGGGGGCACGTGGGGACCACAACCCAGCAGGGCACGCCTAGGGGTGCTGGCGCGCCCAGGTGGGTAGTGCCCACTTGGTGCACCTCCCTCTGATGTTATTTGCACCAAAAATTCTCAAATATTCAGAAAAAATTGTATTAAATTTTCAGGACATTCTGAGAACTTTTATTTTTGGGTTATTTTTTATTGCACGGGAAATTCAGAAAATAGACAAAACATGGCATTTTATTTTATTTAACTAATAAAAACAGAAAATAAAAAGTAGGGACAGAAGGTAGTGTTTACTAAATTCATCAACTTCATACCGTTCAAAAATGATCCATTAATAAGGTTGATCAAGTCTTATTAACAACCACTTTTGATTATCATGAAACCGAAGAACTTCATAAATCACTAAGTTACCTCAATGGGGATTTGCATTTCCCCCAAAATAATTATTTCATATTTCTTTTTGACAGTAGGTAGAGGTATTTGAAAACTTCCAATAGTGATTGTCGGAGATTTTGCAATAACATTAATACCAACCCCTGTAGTATTCAAGGAGGGTCTACCAAGGAAAATCGACATGTTGTTATCCTCGGGCATCTCAAGTATAACAAAGTCAGTCAAAATAGTAACATTAGCAACAACAACGAGCACATCCTCACAGATACCGATAAATATGGCAGTTCATTTGTCAGCCATTTGTAAAGATATTTCAGTAGGCGTGAGTTTATTCAAATCAAGTGTTTTATATAAAGAGAAAGGCATAACACTAACACCATCTCCTAAATCACACAAAGCAGTTTTCACATAATTCTTTTTGATAGAGCAAGTTATAGTTGGTATTCCCGGATCTTCAAGTCTTTTAGGTACTCCATCTTTAAATGTATAATTAGCAAGCATAGTGGAGATTTCATCTTCCGGTATTTTTCCCTTATTAGTGATGATGTCTTTCATATAATTTGCATAAGGAGGCATTTTCATGATATCGGTCAAGCGAGTACGCAAAAAGACTGGCCTCAACATTTCAGCAAAGCGTTCAAATTCTTCATCATCATTCTTTTTAGTTGACTGGGTGGAAAAGGCATAGGTTTTTGTACCCACGGCTTTCTTTCTTTACCTTGTTTTCTAGCAACAAAGTCTCTTTTATCATACCTTTTATTCTTAGCTTGTGGATTATCAAGATCAACAGGTGGTTCTACCTCCACATTATTATTTGGTTCTTTATCATTGGTTGGTTGGGAGTCTTCATGAACCTCATGATTATGTTTTTCATTATCATTAGGTGAGTGCTCATTACCACATTGAGTTTCAGCATCAGAGATAGAAATTTCATTATCATTATTAGGAGGTTTCTCTATTTCAGGTTCAGTAGAGGCATGCAAAGTCCTATCATTTTTCTTTTTCTTTTTCTTTTTAGAAGGACTAGGTGCACTAGTTTTAGCTCTTTGTGAATCTTGTTCAATTCTTTTAGGGTGTCCCTCAGGATAAAGTGGTTCCTGAGTCACTTTACCTCCTCTAGTTGCAACTCTAATAGCAAAGTCATGCATAATATGGATCATTTCATCAAGCAATTCTCTTTGTGATTTAGCAACTTGTTCTAATTGAGTTTGTACCATAGAAGCATGCTTTCCAACACCTCTAACATCATTTGATATTCTAAATAACAAGTCACTCAAGCGAGCAATCATATCAGAATTATGTTTCAATTGTTTCATAACATTTGCATTGAAGTGATCTTGTTTTCTAATGTAGTTTTCAAACTCATAAAGGCATTGACTAGGATGCATATTGTGAGGATTATCATTATCATTAAACTTCATAAGAGATTTTACCTCTACCACCTTAGGTAGTGGTGGTGTATTAAGCCCATGTATTTCTTCAATAGGAGGTAAATTTTTAACATCCTCAGCTTTAATACCTTTTTCCTTCATAGATTTCTTTGCCTCTTACATATCATCGGGGCTGAGATATAATATACCCGTCTTCTTCAGAGTGGATTTAGGTGGTGGTTCAGGAATACTCCAGTCATCATAATTTTTCCATATGTTATTCAATAATTCTTCAGCTTGAGCAATAGTTCATTCCCTGAAAACACAACCAGCACAACTATCTAGGAAGTCCCTAGAAGCACCGGTTAGTCCATTATAGAAGATATCAAGTATTTCATTTTTCTTAAGAGGATGATCAGGCAAAGCATTAAGTAACTAGCAAAGCATCCCCCAAGCTTGTGGGGGACTCTCTTCTTTAGTTTCCACAAAGTTAAATATTTCCTGTAAGGCAGCTTGTTTCATATGAGCAGGAAAATATTTTTCAGAGAAGTAATAAGTCACATCCTGGGGACTACGCACACAACCAGGAGCAAGAGTATTGTACCAAGCTTTAGCATCACCCTTTAATGAGAAAGGAAATAATTTGAGAATAAAGTAATAGTGAGTTTTCTCATCATGAGTAAAAAGGGTGGCTATGTCATTCAACTTAGTAAGATGTGGCACAACAGTTTCAGTTTCATAATCATGGAAAGGATCAGATTCAACCAGAGTAATTAACTCTAGGTCGACAAAGAATTCATAATCCTTATCATCAATAAAGATAGGTGAAGTAGCAAACTTAGGATCGCACTTAATTCTAGCATTTAGAGATTTTTCTTTATACTTATGTAATAATTTCTCTAGATCATCCTTATCATTGCAAGCGAGAATATCTCTAGTTGTTTCTTCACTCATAACATAACCTTCCGATACCTTAGGCAATTGTTATCTAGGAAGGTTAGTTCTAGCAGGTGTTTCAGGAGATTTAGTTTCAAGCTCATCATCAGATTCAACAACGTCATGTTGAATAACTCTAGCAATTTGTTTATCAAGAAATTCACCAAGTGGCACATCATCATTATCAAGCAAGATACTAGAATCATCATAAGCATCATTCATATTAGAAGTAGCATGAGCAATAACTTGCGAAATATCAGAATTAATAGCATCTGGTGTTGTTGCAAGTTTACTTATAACATAAGGTGAATCTAAAGCAGAACTGGATGGCAGTTCCTTACCTCCCCTCGTCTTTGAGGGAAATATCTTAGTCTTAGCATCCTTCAGATTCTTCATAGTGATAATATGATAATAATCCCAAGTGACTCAACAAATATAGCTATGCTCCCCGGCAACGGCGCCAGAAGAAAGGTCTTGATAACCCACAAGTATAGGGGATCACAACAGTTTTCAAGGGTAGAGTATTCAACCCAAATTTATAAATTCGACACAAGGAGCCAAAGAATATTTGAAGGTATTAAAAGCTGAGTTGTCAATTCAACCACACCTGGAGATTAATTATCTGCAGCAAAATGATCAGTAGAAAATTAGTTTGATAGTTTTGATAGTAGTGACAACAGCAATAGTAACAGTAACAGTGATAGCAGTAATTTTGTAGCAAGTGTAACAGTGATGATAGCAGTAGTAACTTAGCATAAACAATATGGAAAACTTTGTAGGCATTGGATGCGTGACTTGTTGGATGATATTCATCATGAGACAGTTATAACCTAGGGCGATACGACACTAGTTCCAGTTCATCGATATAATGTAGGCATGTATTCCGTAAATAGTCATACGTGCTTTATTAAAAGAACTTGCATGACATATTTTGTCCTACCCTCCCATGGCAGCAGGGTCCATATTGGAAACTAAGGGATATTAAGGCCTCCTTTTAATATAGAACCGGAACAAAGCATTAACACATAGTGAATACATGAACTCCTCAAACTACGGTCATCACCGGGAGTGGGCCCGGTTATTGTCACTCCGAGGTTGCCGGATCATAACACGTAGTAGGTGAGTATAACTTGCAAGATCGGATCTAGAACATAGATATAATGATAAATTCATAAATGATTCATATCTAACATCATGGCACCCGGGCCTAAAGTGACAAGCATTAAGCATGGCAAAGTCATAGCAACATCAATCTATGAACATAGTGGATACTAGGGATCAGGCCCTAACAAAACTAACTAGATGACGAAGAACGAAGATCCCCCTCTCCGGAGCCCCAAATGGACTCCAGATCTGCCCTCCCGAAGAAGAACAGGGCTTAGCGGCGGCTCCGTCTCGTGGATTGCGATAATTCTTTCTCCCTGAATTTTTTTCTGGAAATATGTGATTTTGTAGTATCAAGGGGGTCGTCAGCGGGGCCACCAGGTGGGTACAACCCACCTGGGCGCGCCAGGAGAGGGGGCGCACCCTGGTGGGTTTTGCCCACCCAGGGGCCCCTCTCTGGTGGTTCTTGGCTCCAGTAATTCTTATTATTGATATAAAAAATCCTAAAAAAGTTTCGTTCCATTCCGAGAACTTTTATTTCTGCACAAAAACAACACCATGGTAGTTCTGTTGAAAACAGCGTCAGTCCGGGGTTAGTTTCATTCAAATCATGCAAATTAGAGTCCAAAAGAAGAGGAGAAGTGTGAGAAAAAGTAGATACGTTGGAGACGTATCAGTCATCGTAAGAGAAAACAAGTATTTCACCACCATGTCTATACCCAACGTGGAGCACTCTTGTGAACGTTAACGTCGTCGCCAAAAATGAGCCATGGGTACACGCTAAGCACGTGACACAATGCTTCTTCATAACCGACCCGGGCAATGCCAGCCGTGTTGTCATGAGGAGATTCAAAAGGAGCATCGTCGGAATGGATGGAGTCGCCAATGAGGAAGACTACGACCAATATGGCAACCCGATGAGGGAAGATGATGATGACGATGAAGCATACGTGAAAAGAAGAATCAAGACTACATTACCTAAGAAAGATCGTACTCCATGGCTCCGGAAAAGTCACAAGGAGGGGCTCAACTACTTGGCAACGAATACGAAAGGGAAGAAGCTCAATGTGAAACGTCGTCGATGCAGCTGATTACAAACCTATATATGTATCTATTTTGTGTATGCACTTAAGTAACCGTTATCGGTCAACTTATATGTTACCACCACATGCATGGTTCCGGTGATATTCGTGTAGTGGGGGAGAGGGAGACGCCGTCGTCGGGAGAAAAACAAAAAAAGAACAAAAACAAAAGGGAGAAAGCAGTACAAAAGAAAAAAAGGAAAGTAAACAGAAAAGAAAAGGAAAATAATAAAAGAAAAGAAAACTAAAAACTAGAAAACGAAAAGAATAAAAAGAAAAGAATAAAAATTGGAACAGTTAGCAATAGCGCTGGATCCTAAACAAGTGCTACTCCTATGTGCCATTAGTAGTAGTGCTGCATTACCACCTAGCGCTATAGCTAAGTTATCTATAGCGCTGGATCCTAACCCAGCGCTACTACTATTTTGAGTTAACCACCGCGAGGGCTCAAATTTTGCCAAGTCCCAATCCCACTCTCCCCAACCTCTTCCCCCACTCTGTCGCCGCCGCCATCGCCCTGCCCGCCCTCGCACCGTCTGTCGTCCCCGACCGCCGCCCGTCGCCCCTGGCCGCCGTCGACCTCGTCGCCCGCCCTCGACCTCACTGGCGTCTCCCCTGCCCGCCCTCGACCACAAGGCCGCCCCCGCCTCTCCCCTACCCGCGTGCCCTTGACCTCGCCGCCGCAGCCGTTCGCCGCCATCGCCCGAGCCCAAGCTCCCTCATCGTAAGCCTCTCCACTCCCCTGCCCTCCTCTCCCTCTCCTCTCCCCTGCCCTCCTCTCCCTCTCCTCTCCCCTGCCCTCCTCTCTCTCTGTTTAGGGAAAATTTAGCAAATTTTAGGGCAAGTTAGCAAATTTAGCAAAAAAATAGCGAAGTTAGCAAAGTTATCAACTTTTCTTAGCAAATTAGGGCAGTATCTGATTAACAATTTTTTGTTTTTTTTGTTTTTAGCAAGTTAGAAAATTTTTGTAGCAAGTTAACAAAAAATTAGGTATAAAAAAGTAGCAAATTTTTTTAAAAAAACAGTAGCAATTTAAAAAACAGTAGCAAAAATTAGGTATAAAAACAGTAGCAAATTTAGCAAAGTTAGCCAAATTTTGAGCAAGTTAGCAAAAACAGTGGAGAGAGAGAGATAGAGCAAGTTTGTGCTAGGAGTTAGCTATGTATGAACCCTAGGAGCAAGTTTGAGCGAGTTTGTAGCTATTTTTGTCATTTTTATGTATTTAAGTACAAGCATGCTTTTGCTTGAATGATATATGTTAGTGATGTTATATGCTGGTTTTTTGCAATGTTGGTTGAATGTCGAAAAATATCCGAGTGGCCTATGTTTTGCCGGAATGTTGATTCATTTCCGTTCCAGCAAATTTCAGGTGGTCCATATGTTCACCTTTTAGAAAATGTCATGCCGAAAATTTCCGTGATTTTCGGCATGACTTGTGCTAGAAGCTAGGACATATGGAGTACCCGGGATTTGCCGAAAGTGGAATGAATCAACATTCCGACCAAATATAGGCCCCTTTTTTCTCTTCATTATATCTTTTGTTTCAATTATTGAATAGGAAACATGTCTACCGACGCCGAAGTCGTGGGTGGTTCTACTCGCCTCGTAGACCCCATTGAGGCAGCAAATCACTATTTCAATTACCTGGACGAATACTAGATGGGGTTGCATGGTGGCGGCAGTGGCACCAACCCCGACACCAGCACTAGCACCGGCACCGGCACCACCCCCGAGACTGGCAACGATGCTGTCGTAGCCGGTAAAGCAACGAAGAAGAAGAGGACACGAAGACCAAACGAGCTTGGCATCTGACAAATTCTGGTCACGGAGATGCACCCCAAGAGTTAGAGCCAACGACGCCGGAGGAAGTGCGCTCGTGCTGGGGCAATCAACTTGGATGCACCCTCAGGGAAACTGCCAACATCAACGACGAGAGGTTGAAGCTCATACCACATACGGAGCACATGCTCCTAAAGAATTTGCACAATAGGTTCTCGTTCCCCGGCTGGGATGAAGTCAAATATAAAGATCCGTGGAAAGACGTCGCCATGACAAAGATAAACGACAAGGCGATGGTGACGTTCACCAATGACTTGTCCGCCTGGAAAGTTTGGGTGAAAAAAGCGATTGCGAAGAATGAGCCGTGGTCCAAGATTCATGTTGATAATCCGTCAATAACGGAAGAGGACTATGCAAAATTCAAGGAGAATTGCGGTAAAGAAAGTGTCAAGGCAAAGTCAGAGAAAATGAAGGCGCTCCCGGCCAGGAACACGCCTCCCCACCGCCTCGGAAGCCGTGGTTACGAGGGCAAGAGGCACATATGGGCCAAGGAGGATGCTGAACGTGAAAGTCACGGAATCCCAGACCCCTTGGCGGAGTTCACTGACCCGCTGGAGCATGACTGGATCAGGGCCCGGTACAAGTGGGACAAAGTCAAAAAGATCTTCTACACGGACCCGAACATGAGGGAGGTCATGAGACTTCTGGTAATTGTTATATTACCACATTATCATATTAGCTTCCAATCAATTCGACTGCAAGTTTTGTCACATTAGTAAACCATCCACGTTCCTTTTGCAGAAAGAGCAGCACCAAAAGGCAGCCGAAAGCGATGAGTCGTCACAGTTGTCGGCGAGGCCCAAGTGGGACACCCCATTCAACCGGGCCCTATACATACTGAAAAATGTCCCGGTGGACAAGCCGCCGTCCTATGGATGTGTGCATGGCGTCGGAGATGGCACCTCGTGGAAGACGTGCTACCACGAGGAGACAGAGGAAACAAGGAAGAGACGGTTGGTCATCACTCAGCAGAGCATCGACAAGAAGGTCGTGATTGCGGTCAATAAGACCAAATCTGAGATCAAAGAAGAGTTGCTTGGGGTAGTCAATGTAGTGGTCAGCTTGATTCCTGCAATTTTCGATTGGTCGAAGAGCAATCCAAATGCACGACCAGAGGAATTTCCCCTTCCCAGCTTTGTCGGGAGCAATTCGGCGAACACCACAGCACCAACACCTGCCCAAGCAACCGCACAAGGTCTCGTTCCTGTTCATAGCAGCCCGACCTCCATCTCTGGCATGCTCGGCGGGCCTTCGTCGCTGGCTGAGCTCGACGCCCTCATGGTAATTACGTGTCATACCCTTTTCACCAGCATATCTATAGTCTTCCGTTTCAGTTGCCTTTCGGATGTTTGACGTCGCAAACATGTCTCCTTCGTAGGCTGACGACACCCCGTGCACCCTACTGTACAATCATGAAGCCGAAGGACCGCATGTTCCACAACCGAGAGATGCCCGATGGCATCTTCAAGGTTAACGTGGCCAGTGTCTGCATCTTCAAGGTTAACGTGGCCAGTGTCTTAGCAGGCTTCGAGGATTTGCCTCCTCCGGTACCAGTCGATGATGAAGAGACCCCTAAGATGATTGGCGCATACAAGAGCTGGTTCTTGCCTTGGCCGAAGTCTCTTCTTTGTCTCGAGGCGCCCAGTATCACGCCAACGCCACCTTCTCAAGAAGGTATGAACACCACCCCACCTACCAAATTACCTGCACCAGTCGTGGCGGGTGATAGCGCACGACATGAGGGAGCGCCTCCATTAGTGCCAGATCATGTCACGCCGCTGTCGAAGAAGCAAATGTTGATGATGACATGGAGGATGATGATGATGACCTAGACAAGCATTTCAATACCACCTATGATGATGGAGGATTGATGTCTCAGGACAACGAAGACTTAGGCTATGAGCGTGGAGATGATGACTTGATGATGTCTGATTTGCCGGAGCCAGAACATCCTAAGGCAGAATGCAAAATGTCTCTCTTCAAGTGATCCTTTAGGAGATGCCTCCAGATGCCGCCTGTCGGTGTCAAAACCGGCGGATCTCGGGTAGGGGGTCCCGAACTGTGCGTCTAGGCCAGATGGTAACAGGAGGCAAGGAACACGATGTTTTACCCAGGTTCGGGCCCTCTTGATGGAGGTAAAACCCTATGTCCTGCTTGATTAATATTGATGATATGGGTAGTACAAGAGTAGATCTACCACGAGATCAAGGAGGCTAAACCCTAAAATCTAGCCTATGGTATGATTGTTGTATGATGTCTATCGACTAGCCTGGCCCTGTTTTATATAATGCACCAGAGACCTAGGTTAACAAGAGTCCTAGACGAATACGCCAGTGGGGAGAAGTCCTTGTCTTGATCGCCAAGTCTTGTGGAATATTCCTTGTATGCGGCAGCTGTCCGAACTGGCCCATGAGTATACGGCCACGGGGGTCCTCGGCCCAATCTATTAGATCGGGAGATGACGTGTTGAGTACCCCCTAGTCTAGGACACCGTCAGTAGCCCCCTGAACCGTTCTTCAAGTTAGGGACGCTCCTCGATTCTTCCGAACTGTTCTTCATCTTCGGTCGTCGGTCTTGAAAACTGGTTCAACAAATCTTCTCATCTTCGATCTTGAGGATCGCCGAAATGCATTCGACGAGTTTATACGCCGGGTATCCGAGGAGCCCCTTTAAGTTTCCGGCCTTTATCAATGCCTTATTATTTTTATGCCACACCTCGGGTTTGAAGTTGTTCCCGGGAGGCAGTGTCCTCTTGCGTCCGAGCTCTAACGCCGGACTGTATTCGAGGTATCTTTTGCAGCCGAGCACCAATGCCGGACCGCTTCCCAGCTCTAACGCCGGAATGTATCCAAGCTCCAACGCCGGACTATGTATCCGAGCTCCAACGCCGGACTGTATCCGAGCTCCAACGCCGGACTATATCCGAGGTGTCATATCACCTTTATTCAAAAAAGTTTGAAGGAGTTTAACCGAGCTTAATGCCGGAAATGCCCTCTATGGAGCCAGCCGCTAGCGCCCGAGCTTTATGCCGGACTGCTTCCGAGGTGGTGCACCACCCCGAATGTGGGCCGATTTTTGTGAATATTTTTTATTGGTGCAATTTATTCTCTGCCGAGATATATAGCCAGTAGCCCTCAAGGTGCGTATCGGTCTAAAACCCGAGATGCACCTAAAGGATGACATAAGAGCGCTGATCCTAGTAGCCGCTGAGACTCAGGTTGATTTGCAAAATCGGCCTGAGGATCAAGTCCAAACTCGGCAGAATACTTCGGGACACTAAAAGCGGTGTGCTCAGTCCTCGAGACTCAGGTTGGGTGCGGCCGACCAACCTGAGGATAAAAATCTCCTCAGAAACTATATTGCACATAAAATTTTCTGCATTGGACAAGCAATGCAGTAGCCCCCGAGACACTGGTCGGGTGGCAACACCAGATCAAGGGATCGATGTGCCCCTTTAATATTTGTAAATAATAAGCCCGAAGCCCAGTAGCCCCCGAGCCTTAATGCAGGCACGGGTGGCTGAATTAAGGATCAATATCCATAGTAAAATCACAAATTATGTGTAATGACTCTATGTATCCAAGTACTTTACGTCATTAATGCTCAGATCCGCATTGTACAAAACTTTGTTGACCGATCATCGGCTTCCACCTCCTCGGCCAGTAGTCGAGGAGTGTTTGTCCTACTTTATAAAACCTTTATGAGGGAAAAGATTTACAACAAACAAGGCAATATGGCCATACGGTTTTATAAACAAAGGTACGCAAAGAGTTATATTACTGTTTAACAGAAGAAATGTCTTCCAAAGAAAATAGTACCGCTATCAGTTCCTTTCTTTGGGTTGTCATGCTAAGCATGATCATTAAACCTCAGCTCTAATGTAAGAGCAAAATATCGAGGATTTAGTTTGGGAGGCCAGTTAATAGCCCCCGGTAGTGTTCGGCGACAGTCGGGGTCAAGCCGTAAACACTTCGGCCAATGTTATGAACGGCCCGTCATTTAACATAGTCATCGGATCGCTGACCAGTTTACGCTTATTGTGACAGTCAGTTTTCGGCTTTCTCCACTGAGGTGCTTAACCATGTGAGCCGGAAGCACAATTGCAGTGGTTCTCCCTTTGCACGCCTAGCCGAACAAAACGAAACATATGAAGCAAGTGCAGGACCCAGACACAGTTCGAAACCGATGCATATATAGCAATATCTGAGAATGTTTTTGCCGAATCCCTAAAGGTGTCCGGCGTTGCACTGCGAGACTAATGCTGGAAAAGCACAAATAGTTAAAAAGTGCCAAAAAGCTTGGAAAACCAAGAAACGTCAGTAAAAACATGACGTCCGAACAAGATCAAGTGTTCGGTGCCAATCCGAAAATTGGTCTTAGAAAAAAGAAGTGCTTCTGTCGTGCTTTAACATGATACATCCTATCTCAAGACTTCGAGCGGGTCAACCTACGGCTTCAACCTCCTATCCCGAGGGCGGAGTACTTCTCATTAGGCCAGTTTAGCAAACTAAACTCTAGCGGCTTTGAGAGAGAAATTAGGCTCCCCGGCTAGTGACCGCACACTCGCGTCGAAAAAAGGAGTGATAAATAATAATAATAAAACTTTGCAACGACTAAGAAGAAGAACACTTATTATAAAACGGCTCAAATAAACTTAAGAGCCCCCAAGTGACTTGGGTAGAAGAATGATTGCATTAACGAAGTACTTCTATCATATCTATGTTCAACCGAACTTTAAACGCGTCTTAACCGACCGTCGGCTTCTCCCTCTTCGGTCAAGGACCGAAAAGTGTTATGTACTCCATCGGTCGAGAATATCGACGGTGTTTCCAATAACCAGGCAATCAGGCCATAAGGCTGTAACAGACAAAGCGCGCTCAGGGAACTTATGCTATATTACTGTGAAGTGTAAGAAGCATCTTCGAAGAAAATAGTACCCCCGCCGATACCTTTCTTCGGTGCTCATTGTTATTATGAGACTTGTGCAATAGATTTTTTGTACTCATGAGTTCCGTTGTGTGCCGACCATCATTGAAAACTATAAGAGCGCTAGCTTTCGGCTTCACCCAGTCTGAGGTCCAGCTCGGGTGACCCGATCGTGACAATCGCAGAGGTGCTCCCTTTACTCCCTAGCCGAACAATCGGGAACGTAGGGGTAAACACAGGAGCGAGGCGACCCAGCTTGCAAATCGCTTAAGTCAACATGGTGCATATTGTGGCGTAATACATGAACAAGGAACGAAGCCGTACAAGTATAATCATATGCAACAAAAAAGCTTCATCAAGGAAGCCCCCAAGTAAACGGGGTATTTGAATTTATGCGTCACAAACAAAGTTTGGACAAGGAAATTTTTTACAAGCAACTTTTTTCCAAAAAAGTATAATGCTTGGTCGAACCGAACACAAGTTAGAAATTAAAGCTTTGAGCATGAAAGCAACTTAGCTGGTTAATGTGTCCGGTATTGATGACGCGGTCCGAGCTTGATGCGGGGCAAGGTTCCATCCCCCAAGCCGGTCCCGAGGTGGCGGAGCGGAGAGCTCGACACGCCGAAGTGGTGACATAGCACGGTCAATGCAGACCGGCAGAGTGATGCCGAAGTCCCCGGATCATTTTCCTGTGCATAAAAAGTAGTGCAAACCGGAGATAATAGTAATAATAATAATAATAAAAAATTGGTGCATGATAAATAATTTATGCAAAGTGAGTAATAAAAGAAATATGGCCTGGCGTCGAAGTCAATGTCGATGCAGGGCGTCGGCGTGATGCGGTAAAGGCGTGGCAAAGCCTGAATTCACAGGTCGGTCCGAGTTCCGGATGCGGCATTCGCCGGACTATGTACGGAAACTGACCGAACCACCAGGCGACCGTCGTTAATGCGGCCATCATTTGATAGACCTGTGTATAGATGATGGACAAACCAGAGTAATAATTCCTTGGGAAAATAAATCCAAACAAGCAAAAAAAATACTAGGATTGATAGCACCTGGTTTATTTGTTGTAGCAATCCGAAGAAAGGTGATTCCCAAAATTAGGACTCGATCCACACACCCATTGCCTGAATGGCGATAAAGCGACGGTATGGCGATGCTGGCAAAGGTTGGCTCGCCGAGGCAAAGCCCTCGGTCCAGCTAACATGACGGAGTTGGTCGGCTAGTGACGCCGAAGTCTCCGGAGTAGGTTGATGAAGAGATGGTGAAGCCTCCGGTCCAGCCGAGATGTCGAAGCCTCGATGTCAGCCGATGAGTGAAGTAGGTCGGCGTGACGGACACCAGCTTGAAGAAGCAATAGTGCGGCCCTGCCGATGCAGGTCGTGACGTGGTCGATGTCGGCTTGATGAAGTGACCGTGCAGCGATGCCGGTATGCCCGCTCCGTGTAATCCGTGGGGCGGCGATGTTTGTGATGATTTATCCTTCGCGATGGCGAACTCTTGTTCGGCTTGCCGAGATGATGATCCGAAGAAATTGAGCTCGGCTCAATAAAGTGACAGCGTGTCTAGCGTAGGTCGGCAGCCGTAGAGCAACGTTATCAGGCTGGTTTGACACCAGCGTGATGGTGAAGATCATATTGAAAAAATCTTCAAAATTAGCGGGATGCGTTTGGGAACAAAACACAATACCCCATACAAAACTTCCTTCAAAAAGGATGTCCGAAATCCCGTTCATAAAAAAGATGAATTCGGGTCGGATTCGTTGTCGCGCAGAAAAGAGATCCAAAAGTGATGCATTAATCGGAAGGTTCCCGGAGTTTGGACGGTCGGATCGAGCTGAAATTTTGAGGGGTGGTAGATATAGTAATTCCGCAGCCGACCAAAGGTTGGATCTTCCAAAGGACGACCGAGCTAGAATCTGGACATCACGCCCTAAACTCGTCCAGATTCCCGTCCAGATTTGACACGGCTCATAATTGCCAGAGATTCCTCCATCGGAACTCGATGAAATTTTGCATGGTCTTTGAAGACTCAATTCCGCACAATTCCACCAAAGGGATCGTCCAAGCGATGCACTAAGAGGTGGTCGCAGCGGATACAAGTTCGCTGTTTGGAAAAACATCACAGTCGCTTAAGGGCAATGTTGACGTTGAGCCCCCGAGCTCCAAGGATGATTCCTCCATGATCTTGATAGAGATCGGAGTTGATGTTTGATGAAGGCCCTTGTCCGAACATGGTGATCCGAACACGGGGCACAATTCTTGGTCGAACCAAGGTGACCAGTCGAGCTGGTGACGAAGATGCCGAAGTCGCAGTTGATCTGCAGGCGAGCCATCGATCCTTTTGTCGATCACACAGCGGAACTCTCAATGAAAGCACCAATGTCGGTGTCAAAACCGACGGATCTCTGGTAGGGGGTCCCGAACTGTGCGTCTAGGCCGGATGGTAACAGGAGGCAAGGAACACGATGTTTTACCCAGGTTCGGGCCCTCTTGATGGAGGTAAAACCCTACGTCCTGCTTGATTAATATTGATGATATGGGTACTAAAAGAGTAGATCTACCACGAGATCAAGGAGGCTAAACCCTAAAAGCTAGCCTATGGTATGATTGTTGTATGATGTCTATCGACTAGCCTGGCCCTGGTTTATATAATGCACTAGAGGCCTAGGTTAACAAGAGTCCTAGCCGAATATGCCGGTGGGGAGAAGTCCTTGTCTTGATCGCCAAGTCTTGTGGAATATTCCTTGTATGCGACAGCTGTCCGAACTGGCCCATGAGTATACGGCCACGGGGGTCCTCGGCCCAATCTATCAGATCGGGAGATGACGTGTTGAGTACCCCCTAGTCCAGGACACCGTCACCGCCTGTACCCAGCAACCCCCCGAGGGTTGTCCACTGATTAGCCCGACGACACTAGGGGTGGTGGTTAGGGAAGGTATGGTGGGCTCACTACTGCCACCCGCCAAGAAGCAAAGGAGGAGACCGGACAAGAAAGGCCCTAAAGGCGCCATAGCTACTTCAAGCAGCCAGCCGCCTCTGAAGCCCAGGGTGGTAGACAGAATACCTTTCGAAGGTGCGTTGCCTTTCCATGTCGCTGGCGAGCCGATCCTACCCGCCAAAGCGCTAGAGCACATACTGAACAATGATCTAAGGAGACTCCATGAAGATGTGCTAGCCAGAGAGAAAAACCTTCTGATCGCGGAAAAACCAGGATACCCGCTTTAAGCGGCTAAGGTGCCGTCTAGGAAGTTGTACATCAAGAACTGGCCTGCGAATCAGTTCATCATGCGATTCTACTACATCTACGACATGTTCCACATGACCAAGCTAGATTTCCAGTTCATCCGCATGTATGCACTGTATCTCAACTACTTCATCAGGATGTAGAACATAAAATATATTTGTGTCGCGGACCCGTACTATATGCGTGAGAGCTTCTTAGCAGTTTGCAAAGAGCACCATGACTATGCGAGCAAGTACCTCGGCGGATTCATGATCGCTAATAAGGACAAGGAAGTGATTCTCTTGCCTTACCATCCCACGTAAGTCATCGGCACATATCCTTTCGTAAGTGTTAATCATTCCTTTGTAAGCATGGAGGCTAATTTGAGGTGTACTTAATTTGCACAGTGGGGGTGCTACCACTTGAGCACTTGCGTTGGTTTTCCCTTGAAGAGGAAAGGGTGGTGCAGCAAAGTAGCGTAAGTATTTCCCTCAGTTTTTGAGAACCAAGGTATCAGTCCAGTAGGAGGCTAAGTGCGAGTCCCTCGCACCGGCACAAAGCAAATAAATCCTTGCAACCAACGCGATAAGGGGTTGTCAATCCCTACACGGTCACTTACGAGAGTGAGATCTGATAGATATGATAAGATAATATTTTTCATATTTTTGTGATAAAGATGCAAAGTAAAATAAAAGCAATGAAAATAACTAAGTATTGGAAGATTAATATGATGAAGATAGACCCAGGGGCCATAGGTTTCACTAGTGGCTTCTCTCAAGAGCATAGGTATTTTACGGTGGGTGAACAAATTACTATTGTGCAATTGACAGAATTGAGCATAGTTATGAAAATATCTAGGTATGATCATGTATATAGGAATCACGTCCAAGACAAGTAGACCGACTCCTGCCTGCATCTAGTACTATTACTCCACACATCGACTGCTATCTAGCATGCATCTAGAGTATTAAGTTCATAAGAACAGAGTAACGACTTAAGCAAGATGACATGATGTAGAGGGATAAATTCATGCAATATGATAAAAAAACCCATCTTGTTATCCTCGATGGCCCACGAGGGTGGAGGGCGCGCCTGGGGGGTAGGCACGCCCCCCTACCTCGTGGCCTCCCTGTTGGTTGCTTGACGTAGGGTCCAAGTCTCCTGGATCATGTTCGGTGAGAAAATCACGTTCCTGAAGGATTCATTCCGTTTGGACTCCGTTTGATATTCCTTATCTTCGAATCCCTAAAGTAGGCAAAAAACGGCAATTCTGGGCTGGGCCTCCGGTTAATAGGTTAGTCCCAAAAATAATATAAAAGTGTATAATAAAGCCCAATAATGTCCAAGACAGTAGATAATATAGCATGGAGCAATCAAAAATTATAGATACGTTGGAGATGTATCAGGGGGCGCCGTCCTCGTCGTTCTGTCCCCGGAATACTCCCATGCTATGTACTTGGACTTAGCGAAGAACCTCAGGAAAAAGGATTACAAGCACATAAAGAGTGTTCTCGATAATGCCCTGTTAACCTTCAGCCTATCTAGTGGATATATCAAGGTGAAAAAGTACAGGAATTGCGGGCTGGCTTTCGGTCATAAGACCGACTTTTGCTGCATCCAGTAACCACACACCAGTATGGCTGATGGATTCTACCTCATGCATCACCTGCTTGAGTACAGAAGGGATAATCAACGCCTTCACATGTCACCTACTACCAACGATGCCGAGATTGTCAACTGGGCCACAAGCATAGGAAGGACACCAAATCATCGAATCAGAGCTGAGTTTTATCACGTACGGTGTGAACTTGCCCAAGTGATCATGAAGCAGGTCCTCGAACCAATAGGGATGTTCTACCATGGGCCAATCACGCGAGAAGATGTCCAAGCACTGCACTCGCTCAACATCTGGACCTGAAGCCTTTCAAGAAGCTCGGGTGCTTCCTCCCTGACTATGAAGATCGGACCGCCGACATGGAGGACTGATTGTCGATGACAATGTGTCAGTACTGTCTTTCTATGGCAAAACTTCAAATTTATGCACGGCGAAACTATGTGACGTAACTAAACCGTGGTCCTGAACTAGCGTAGATCGCTCTAGTTAATTAGTTTGGGTATGAGGAACTTTGTCATTTATGTTTACTATTGGTTGCTTGTATTTTGCTAATTATGCCTCTTTGTTTTCTTAAGTACATTATGTTGCATATTATCGTTCAATTCATCAACTCATGATGCAGGTACATAGATCGAAGATGGCGAAGAACTACTATGCCGTGTACGTTGGGAGGGTTCCAGGAGTCTACGGCCACTAGCCAGCCGCTCAGGCCCAGGTGCATAGGTACCCAGGTGCTAGCCACAGAGGGTTCGACACCAGAGCCGAAGCGGAGAGTAGTTACTTGAGGTGGACACTCCAGCATGAGCAGGGGCAGGACTGTCGGTACTACATAGTCGCGCTCTTGCTCATGCTGAACGCTCTTCTCTTCTACATCATGGTTTAGATAGAGATGATGAAACTTGTGTGTGTGTGTGTGCCATGACCATGCAGTTGCACTTATTCGAGACGTGACATGATCGCACTTGTGTATCGCTATTTTTGAGATGTGATGATATTTGTGTTGAATGATGATGATTATGGTATGACGAGACTACTGTATGCCTATGATATGTGAGAATAGTGTATGTTTAGTATGATGTGATGAAACTATTGTATAGAGCCTGTATAAATACATCACAAATACGTAGAGGGGTGCAAATCTATGAAAGCAAGAGTATTAGCAGTAGCGCTGGAAAGCACCTACTAGAAGCGCTAGCTTAGCAGCAGCGCTTCATCTGAACAAGCGCTACAAATAGTTATCAGTAGCGTTGTTCAGGGAAGCGCTACTGCTAACAATACTTACCAGTAGCGTTGTCCGTACCAGCGCTACTGCTACAAACTTAGTTGTAGCATGGTAGCAGTAGCGCTGGACCCAGCGCTACTGCTATGCATATTTCAAGTGCTACTAGTAGGGTTTTCCCTAGTAGTGAATGACGCATGTTACACCCATTTCCCACCCACCGCCCTCAATTTTCACCCAGTTTCCTGCCGGAGCATGCCCTTTCATGGGTAGATAAAGCAATACACCCCCTCAGGGTGCCACTAGTCACCCATTTTGGTCGTCACCACCACATCTTTTACTCACTTGTCCACCTTTTACTCAATTTTCAACCTTACATGTCTTCGGCCAACATGATTCGATGTTGGAAACAAGATCGATGGTGGATGGGCCAAAAAATCGACGTCCTTTTCAGGCAGCTCCAAGATCTTACTTGATATCGAGATCTGAAGATCTGGCATCTGCTACTCCTGGATCTGGCAAGGTGCCAAACCAGAGAAGATCATCCCTCCTCAGCAGTCTGGGGTGTACTCCATTTTGTTGAATCTTATTACCCGGACTAGAGAAAAGGCCTCGGCCTGGCCGAGGTGACCACTTGAGTTGGAGACAAGGGTGACGCTGCAGAAGACGAACAATTGGCCCTGCACGAAGATCGCAGCGGAACCGATCTGACCATTCATGTGCACTCCCCACATGCCACGACATTCACCTAGCAGGACCTACAAGGGCCACCACTGTCAGAGCTAAATCTGGCAGACTCCTCGGTAGGGTATCCTTAGTATGGTATTTGTCAAGATGGTAACAGAAATAAGGGTTTTTACAAGTTCAGGCTCTCACATTGGACATAATACCCTACATCCTTCTTTTGTTTTATTGCGCTGGGGTATATACAAAGTACAAAGTATCGAGAGATTGTCAGATGATCTACGAGAAACCCAACCCTCAGCATATATAGCATACCTAGAGTCCTCGAGTTTCCACAACTAGGTCGGCTACGTCTAAGGAGGTAGAACTCCCCAAGACTTTGTCTTCTTGTCTTGTATATCAAGCCTTTGAGGAATCACCAAGTATATCGTCATGGCCTGCCCAAAGTGGCCCAGGATGGAACCGACAAAGCGGTACTCAGACAAGCCCACCAGATCGGGAACTGATGCCATCAGAGGCCCCTTAGACAGGACATCATCACTCAGTAGTGCATGTTACTAGTTTGATATGGAATTACTCTATCAACTTGGATATATTTTTCAAGTATATACCAGCATCTTGGATGTAATGTTTATTTACTAATAATGCATGGGTGAATATACATAATTATTATGAGGATAGGATTCTCCATCCCTCACGGCATGGGTGGTCGTCTGATCTAGCCTACCTACATAATGGTGTTAAGTGTTGATTATAGAATATGCTATAAAAAACTACATCAGTTATTATAGGTTGATATGATCTCTGTTACTTTGTTCCTCCAATTATTTTGAAGATGAAAATCATATGTGAGCCCTCTTTTTTCCTTGTAAAATCACTTAGCAGACTTTATTAAGCTAAAAAGATATGTGTTTTGTGCAAAGCTATTTGGGTGAGTTTTATTTTTGAATTGTGCTAGTTTATTGATGGATATTTTTTTAATTTAGAATTTTGGTGTTAATCTATCTGATAAAAAATAGTTTCACCAGTGTACACGTTGGGTGTCATGCGCTATACATTGCCGGTAGTCGGTAGAGGCCACATGCCAAGTTTTCCTAGGGAATAGGTCGCCTTGCAAGATTCAAAAGGTATTTGCGCGCCAAGATAAATAATAATTGCCATTATGGCCTTTGAGAAGAACTTGGTGAATGTTATTAAAGTAGAAACTCGATTTCTGCTAAAATACGATACATATTCAATTCCACCTCAATGAATGTAAAGATCTTCTTGGAGGGAATTAAATGTTTATGTTGTTAGTACGATTTGAAAAATTAATGAGCATATATATCTCTTATAAGTGGATATATATATATATATATATCTCTGTGTGTGTGTGTGTGTGTATGTGTGTATATATGTGTATAGTTACTGGGGTGTGTGTATATATATGTGTGTAAATATATGCTATACTAAGTGTGAGTGTAGAATAGCTTATTCTACACCCCAGTAACGATACATACAAAATGTAGTAACGCAATATATAAAATATAGTGATTTTTCTAAAAATATAGTAAAATACAAACTTGGATAGTAAAACTAATATTTTTAAAATTACTATAGATTTATCTCTATACATAGTCTGCATCTTTCGATGCTTTCGCAAAAATATATCGGCAAAGCTTTAGTTGTCAACCTGAGCTAGAGCACCAACAATGGCGAGGCATACTACCCTCCTCCTCGTGGCAATAGTAGCCATACTCGTCACTGCCACCGCCGCCACCCTGGTCAAGGCCCCAGCCCCCGCAGACAAGCCGATGGCGTACGAAATGCTAGGGCGATATGGCTTCCCACCGGGCATCCTCCCGGAGGGAGTGCATGACTATGAACTCCGACTGGACGGCTCCTTTGCGGTACACTTCTCCGATGAATGCAAATTACGTATCGACAGCCAGTACGACGTCCACTACAACACTCGGGTCACCGGGAACATAAAAAATGACACGATCAGCGGCCTCAAAGGCATTGAGGTGAAGGTCTTTATTGCGTGGGTCAGCATAAAGGAGGTCGGCCGCGATGGGGATGAGCTTAGGCTGCACGCCGGGATGATATCCAAGTCATTCCCGGTCGACGCTTTCTCCTCTAGCCCGAAGTGTAATTGAGGCTCGACTGCAAGATCGACACAAGTGTCGCCACCCGAGTCTTCCTCTTCGATCATGTTGCTTAATGTTCCCTTCTTTCTTCGTAGGATTGATGATGCATGCGGCTGTCGCTGCTTGTTTTGCAACCCCATGCCATCTTGCCAATTCATGTAGTCCCATTGTTGTATGGGTTGAGACCAAGTGATATTAAATGGTGCCTTTTGTTCGTGATTGCAAAATTCATTTGTGAGATTTCAATTAACGAGGTGCTGGACGGTGAATGCGTTATCTGATCAAAGAAGGTATAATGGTATTGTGGCACAAATGGAAACTTCACTTAATTAGCTCTCGGCATCATCTTAGATATAATTGGAATTTATTTCGATCTTGAAGATAGCTTTACGGCATTTCCCATGTGGTATCTTTTTTGCGATAAAACTTTTGATCTATTAGTGCTGCCATGTCAGCATTGGAGTGAGCCAAAGGGGCGCCGTCGTCATCGTCCCTTCCTCACCGGAGTCAGGCCAAACATGTTTTATTAGACAGTCGGAAAGTCATGGTATTAAGGCCCCACAGGATCAACGCACCAGAACAGTAAACATCGCCTATGAAAAGAACTATAGATTGAAAGGATCCAACATAAAGACACACGAACGAAGATGAACACAGACCGGATCCATGTAGATCCACCAAACACTAGCACCGATTGAAACTCATGAGATCTGCCAGAAACACACCACCACATGCCCTTTGATGATGCTAGATGCATCTGCCAAAATGGGCGCTAGGCAGGGACAAACTTATTCCATCTTCAGAGTGACACCGTCATGGTCTTTCTGAGCAAGACACAAACCTAAGCAAACTCACAAAAACACCAGATGGGGCAAGATCCCTCCCACCGGCAAGGGCCAGGGTCCACCACTCCTTCATAAAGATATTGATAGATACTTGCATATAGAAATTGACAAACACATGTTGGTGTGTGACCTTGAAAAAATAAACATAGAATATTCTACACACTCCCTCTATTTTAAATTAATTAAAAATGTAAATTCATCCTAATTGAAAAAAAATGACCAAAAATTGTATCATCATCTACAACATGATATTCTAAATACATGTCCGTATTGCATATATTTGATGGTGCATATTTTAGCACATGTTTCTGTAGATTTTGTCAAAAGTTTAACTTGGAATATATCTAGATCTTTAATTAATTTGAAATTGGGTAAGTAATATTTAATGCTTGCATGCAGTGGCGGAGTTTTGGGATTTTTTTTTTCTTTAGAAGACTGTGGTAATGGGCTGATTCAATTTCATTCCTAAATATGTTGGCCAATTGGCAAGCGGTACATTTGTTCTTATTGGCTGGTGGGGCAGGTGGGCAGCCAAGACTTCTAGAATGTCTGCCACAGCTTGCATGCCTTAAAAAAATGAGTTGATGAAATTTAATTCCTCTAGAAAAATTAAATGCAATTGTGAGCCGTGTGAAGAGGGGTAAATATTTCGCATGTAAGGCTGGGTGTGTCAACCTAAACACGCATTTCCCGTTATTACATGGGCCAGCCCACTCGAGACACTGTATTGTTTCCTGCTTCCGTTGTTACGAATGTCTTGGTTTATTTGGGCTTTTCTGTTCTTCTTTCTTTCTCTCTTGCATTTTTATTTTGAATTTTTATTTTCTGTTTATTTTAGTTTTTTCTTAGAAACTTTCCTTTTTCTGTTTTTTTTGCGAGAAGAAGACGATTTCATTGATGCATTGTTCTTACAGAAAAACCCAGGAAACAAAGGAAATTACAACGAAGACCTCCTGAGCTCCAGCTTCGCCGTCGACCAGAACGAGAGAGAAACGCGCCGCTGCCTTTGCTCGTCCACACGCCAAGGATCGACGAAAGCATCCCCAAGGCACCCGGGAAGTTCCTACTCACCGCCCCCGGAGGGGTAACGCCCTGGACCAACGGCTCCGCCCCAATGCACCACGCCGCCGTCTTCAACAGCTTCAAAACCCAGATCCGCCGCACAGGATCTGGTCGGGGAAGACCGCACCGCACGGATCCACCGATCCGCGAGCGGTGAGGAAGCAGGCGCTTGACCACGGAGCTCCGTCGAGCGCCGCCGTCGAAGGGGTCGCGGACCTGCACCAAACACTTCACCGGGGACTCCACCACCTCCATGGCTCCGCCGGCTGCAAACCCTACAGATCCTACACTATATACAACCGCGAAACGGGGATCCCCCGCCCTCCCGCCTCCGGAGCGGCCGGCGGAGGGCGAGAGATCCGGCGAGACTGCGGTGGTGAGGTGGATCGGCGGGGGGATTTCAGAAATCGCCCTCTGTTACTGTGCGGGAGAGGGGAGACGTCCTTGGCTCGTCTGGTGCCGTAGCAAACAACTTTGGGAGAGGGGAGACGTCCTTTTTCTGTTTTTTATTCGTGAATACCTTTTAAATTTTAAATGCTTCAACTAAAATTGGAAATTTTGTTTCTAGTTCATGAACATTAGTTTTAATAAATTATTTAAATTCATGAACTATTTTAAATTACCTAAATTTTGAAATTTTCAATTATTTTCATATTGGTGAGCTTTGTTGAAATACCTTTTCATTAAAAAATGTGAACATTTTAAAAAAATTAACATGTTAAATTTCTGTAATATTTTACAATTATTGAACACTTTTGTACATTGTTTTTAAAACTCAAGAACATTGTAAAAAATATCGTCACCATTTGTAAAAATTAATGTAGTTGCAAGAAGAAAAAACCAACTGAAAAAATTGTTCAGCCCATCGCTAGCATATAATAAAACTGACCGAACTAACAACCCAAAGTACGTAGAGTGGTAAATGGTCTGGTTCACAACGCCAACATGATTTTCTGTTTGGTCAACGACCCGATCCCTATGTGCGGAACGTGACGTCTCGTGAAATGTTTGACATGTGGCACAACTGAGGACCCATGGTAGTGCAACACTATTTGGCACCTGTACGTGACCACATGTACGATTTTGTGACCATTTTCATCGTCTTAGTTTCAAAGTTCTACTTCCCCTTTAAACTCCTTTACTAGCACGGACAACTATAATGTATGCAGTTTCACAAAAAATAATATAATGATTGTACTCCCTTCATTCCGAAATACTTGTCGCAGGTATGGATGTATCTAAATGTATTTTAGTTCTAGATACATCCATTTCTGCAACGAGTAATTTGGAACGGAGGGAGTAGATATTAGTGTAAACAAAGGAGCCTACTCAAAAAAGGGGGACATGAGAAAAAAATAATGGCAAAGAACTGGCGGTCTTAATGAGATCATCTGATAGCTCTAGCAAAATCAAGTCATATGTACGCCGATCACAATACTAACCGTTGTTTTTTGTTCGAGGCCCAAAATTAAGTCTTGTAGAATTGCCATAACGACCTTGGCCTCCATACTTCTTGCAGGCCGCTTCAAATCGAGCATGCGAGCCTATAAATTTGTTGACTGGAGGGGTTCTGATATGGAGCGGGCACCAAACCCAACCGCTCGCGAAGGAGTGAAGTTTGATGCCATCTTCTTCCTTCTGTATCCAGTCCTGCCAATGATGCATTCATTCGTACGTCTGCCACCTTGACTCCTGGCAATAACACAACAACTTTTGCACTGAGAAGAGCACCCATTAATGACAAATGATGTATGTTGCACCCATTTACCAACCATGACCGGCAATTCTAACCCCATTTCCTCTCGAAGCATTCCCTTTTGCGAGTATATAAACCGGCCCACCCCCTCAGGGCGCCACTACTCACCCAACTTTGTCGTCGACGCCACAACCACCCATATCTGCCATGTCGGGGAAGTGGAGCCCTCCTACAGGATCTTTCCCCTGCGAGACCGAAGAGGACCGTGCCGAGAGAAAGTTTTGTGAGAGGGCCTGGTCGTGGTCTGAGTGGGTCAAGGAGGATTGGCTCGATCAGGCTGAATCAACCCTTGGGATGGAGCGCTTCCCCGCCGCCACCGCTACCTTGCCTTCATGACACTACGGTCTTGGTAGAATGGGAATCCGCACTCGCAGGGATACAATGTTGTAGCTTAGTCCCGCAACAATGACACACATGTGTCCGTAGACCGCCTGACTGCGGAAGTGGAAGAACACGAAGACCTCATCTCTGATGTCACTTCCAAATAAATGAAGAGGCCGCCCTAGATATTTACGATTCAATAAATTAGTTGTATTTTGATTTTGTTATTTGAAATCATGCTAGTAAGAATTGTGGAAATCAA
Organism: Triticum urartu; assembly: GCF_003073215.2. NCBI lineage: Eukaryota > Viridiplantae > Streptophyta > Magnoliopsida > Poales > Poaceae > Triticum > Triticum urartu. Next base: position 701,168,611 of record NC_053024.1, on the reverse strand, counting down.
GTTCAAAGCAAGCTTGAATTTCAATCAATTGTTGTTGATGAGATGCAGAAGAAAAAGTTCTTATTAGCCCACGACAAATGTGTACCACCAGCAACAAATTTTGGAAGGCTTTGTTTAGAGCATCTACAGCCGGGCCTCTCATACTTGTCTCAAACACCCGGACAACCCGTCCGGTCACTGACCGGTCAAAAAAAATCGACCCAACCAAAACCTCTCAAACCACGGACAAATGCCCGGGCTGACTAGAACCCCTCATATCCGGCCCAAATATAGGGAGGATATGGGGACGCCCGGGCATGCCCGGTGCGCCCGCCTGATAGGCCCGGCACACCAACGACCCCACAGTTGTCCCACAGAAAACCCCAATCCGGTCACCTCGCTCCAAACCCTAGCTCACCCTCTCTTGCTCCGTCCACTCCTCTCCCTTTCCGATTCCGATCCCATCCACTACGATGACCAGCTCCGGTAGCGACTCCGGCTTCGACCTCGACTACAAGGATGAGATGGTCCTCTGCATTGCACTGGAGTGGTCCAAGGTGGAGACTGGCGGAAGCTCTGGATCTGGAGCGTCACCACAGCTCCCGCCCCAGCACAGTGCGGACGCCGGAGCTGGACCCTCCCAGCCCGCACACAGCAACGCCAGGATAGGGTAGTCCGCACAACCCCTGCGCTGTCTCCTACCCCCATCGGCCGCTCCTCCACGTGGCTAGCGGTGGGTGCTTGTGGCCACGCCGTCGGTCGCACGCGCACTCCGAAATCAAAGGTGTGCACTGCACGCCACGAGGGAGTGCACGGGAGGGACGCAGCAGAGCAGTCCACACACCGTCGCCATGGGATGGAGGCGAACCCTGATGAGGACGTTCGTCTCGTCGCATGGGTGTACCGCCGGTCCCTCGCGACGGAGGAGATGGATGCTCGCCACCTTCGACAGAAGAACGCCAAGGTGCTCCAGCTTGCTATTAAGCAGTCGGAGCGCGAGACGAAGGAGGCAGCATGGGAAAAGGCTCGGGTCGCCAGGTGGAAGCGGGAGCAGGACAGGGTGGTCCGTCGGACGTAGGGGCTCATCGTCTGCTCCGACTCCGACGACGGCGACAACTGTACCTCCTCGTCGGACGACCAAGACCCTCCACCAGCCGCGGACGACTACAACTGCGCCGGCAACCGGAAGGGCAAAGGCCATGCGAGGAAGTGGTGACCCCCCCCCCCCTCCTTAATGTTTATATTTTTTTTAGTTGTAGAAGTTTAAGAACTTGCCCGATGACGAACTATGATCTTTTTAGTGTGGCGGATTTTGTTAATGTACGTTTGCAGTCGAGCTTGTGTTCCTTTGCAGCCGATCGTGTGTGTTGTATAGATATATGGTGACGGATATGAGATATGCGGATGCAGAGTGGAAAATATGAGGCGTGCCCGGTCAGCCCGCGGACGCGCCCGTCCGCTGGCGTTTGAGGGGTCGGATTTGTCCATGGCAGCTGTAGATGCTCTTATAGTGGTTCCGAGTTCGCACGTGGACTCTCGAGCCTTCAGAATTTATAGCGATCACATCCATAATGATTTTGATGATTGAAAATATGACGCATCTGCTAGAGTTGCTCTAAGCTAGCCAAGAAGAAACCAAAAGTATTCAACCAGGCTCGGAAGTAGGCTCCAACTTGTGATTCTTTTAGCCCACATCATTAAAGGTAGGATGGAGATAACTGAAATACAAAAGTTGGAAAATCTATAATATTAATTGATATGGCACATCACGAATGTTAGCTCAAAATGATGGATATGGGAAATGGATAATGAGCCGAAAATGAAAGAAAGTGAAATCTCTCCAATACTTCAAACCAACATGATTGTTCTGGATACATCCATGTTTATTCACTTTCTTTCATTTTCGACCACCTCTTTTCATGTGTAACATAGGTTGCCCATAACACCGGGGGCGACGTTTTTTTTTGTTGGTTTAGAGGGTGCATACGTGCATGTTTATTCATCACATGATGGCACTGGTTTAGAGATCGATTGGACATAGACTGCTAAACAGAAAATATTTGAAAATAATGTCATGTGTCTCTTTTTTTCTGCTGCAGAAAATTTGGTTGTTCTGATGTCTGGTTCACAAAAGCTACTGTTTAAGGTATGCCGTACTCTCGGAAAAAAATAAAAGGCCTCCACGCCAGCGCAACGCGCGGCTCCAATCGGCCTCGAACGCCCTCGGAGGGCGGACGCGATGCCACAGAGGATGTTGTCGCCAATAAGGAGTTCCGCCCCGCGCCCCCCCGGATCTGAGCCAGCCCCCCCCCCCCCCCCGGCCTGCGTCTGCTGCCTCCGCGTCGGATCCGGCCGCTGCGGCCATGCCTACGTCTCCTGCTCCGCTCCGCGGCTGCCGCGCCTGTCCGAGGATCCGGGCGAGATGGTGCCGGATTTGCTGCCCCCCTCTCCGGGCCTTCATGGCGCTCTGGCCCCCGATGCCTGCATTCAAGGCGCCGAGCGCATTCAAGGCGAGGTGTCCTCGCGCCCACCGGCATCTGCGACGACCGGCGCCTTCAATGTGGCCTCTCGCCTCCGATCAGCCATTATCATCCCGCCCGGCTGCGACCAGACCATCTTCGTGCCTCTAGGCTGTCCACGCGCACCGGACGACGTCCCATCCTCGCCTCGGGAGGAGGCCGGATTGACTGCTGCGCGCCGCCTGCGCCGTCCACGACGGGACGCGCCTTCAAGCCGGCCTGTTGCATCCCTTGCCCATCCCGCGTCTCGCCACCTCGAGGAGCAGCGTCGGGCGAGTCAGCTCCGCTTCAAGAAGCGCACGGAGGGCCTCCGCTCTCGTTGCCTTGCTCCGCAGCACCATCGCTCCGTTGCTTGCAGAGATCCAATCCGCTGCCTGGCCTGCAAGCTCTCCGGTCATACCGAGCGCAAGTGCCCGCTGCGCTCCAAGCCAAGGCCTCCACCACCCAGGCTCCCCCCTTCCTCGTAGATCGCCCTCGCTCATCGCCATCTTCGCCGGGCACGAGTTCCTGGGCCGCCGTCGTAGCCGCTCCCCCCGCGCCAGCCCATCGTACTTTACGCCAGCCAGCGATGGCCCGCGCCTCTGCTGGTATTGGGGCGCCGGACGCTCGCCCGGAGGAGGACTCCTGCATCATCCTGTCCTCCTTCGACATGGACAGTGACATGCTCGATTGGAAGCAGACTGCCGCCATCGCCTGGTCAGTCAACTCGCCACGGCGCCTTGAGGCGCTTGATGTCGACCGCGCCATCCGGAAGCAGTTCAGGCTGAGTGAGGGAGTCCTGGATTAGGGGGTGTTCGGGTAGCCGGACTATACCTTCAGCCGAACTCCAGGACTATAAAGATACAAGATTGAAGACTCCGTCCCGTGTCCGGATGGGACTTTCCTTGGCGTGGAAGGCAAGCTTGGCGACGCGGATATTCAAAGATCTCCTACCATTGTAACCGACTTTGTGTAACCCTAACCCTCTCCGGTGTCTATATAAACTGGAGGGTTTTAGTCCGTAGGACAACTTCATCATACAACAATCATACCTTAGGCTAGCTTTTAGGGTTTAGCCTCCTTGATCTCGTGGTAGATCTACTCTTGTACTACCCATATCATCAATATTAATCAAGCAGGACGTAGGGTTTTACCTCCATCAAGAGGGCCCGAACCTGGGTAAAACATTGTGTCCCTTGTCTCCTATTACCATCCGGCCTAGACGCACAGTTCGGGACCCCCTACCCGAGATCCGCCGGTTTTGACACCGACATTGGTGCTTTCATTGAGAGTTCCTCTGTGTCGTCACTTTCAGGCCCGATGGCTTCTTCAATCATCAACCACGATGCAGTCCAGGGTGAGACTTTTCTCCCCGGACAGATCTTCGTCTTCGGCGGCTTCGCACTGCGGGCCAACTCGCTTGGTCACCTTGAGCAGATCGAAAGTTACGCCCCTGGCCATCAGGTTAGGTTTGCAAGCCTAAACTACACGGCTGACATCCGCGGGGACTTGATCTTCGACGGATTCGAGCCACAGCCTAGCGTGCCGCACTGTCTCAATGGGCATGATATAGCTCTGCCGCCGAACAGCGCCTTGGAGGCCGCACACGCATCGGTTCCGACCATTGATTCGGAGCCCACTGCGCCAATCAAGGATCAGCGGTTGGACGCTGCCTCAGGGGCTGCGATCTCAGAGGTGATCGAGCCGAACTCTAGCCCCGCACTCCGCATGGCCCGTGACTCCGAGGAGCCGGATTCCTCTCCGAACTCCGAGCCCCCCGCGCCCCCGCCGATCGAATCCGATTGGGCGCCGATAATGGAGTTCACCGCCGCGGACATCTTTCAGCACTCGCCCTTCGGCGACATCCTGAATTCTCTAAAGTCTCTCTCTTTATCAGGAGAGCCCTGGCCGGACTACGGTCAGCAAGGTTGGGATACGGACGATGAAGAAATTCAAAACCCACCCACCACCCACTTCGTAGCCACTGTCGACGACTTAACCGACATGCTTGACTTCGACTCCGAAGACATCGACGGCATGGACGACGATGCAGGAGACGAACAAGAACCAGCACCTGTAGGGCGTTGGAAGGCCACCTCGTCATATGACATATATATGGTGGACACTCCAAAGGATGGAGATGGTGATGGAACAGCGGTGGACGATACCTCTAAGAAACAGCCCAAGCGCCGGCATCAGCGGCGCCACTCTAAATCCCGCCAAAGCAAAAATGATGATTCCGGCACGGGAGATAATACTACTCCGGATAGCGCCGAAGAACACCCCCTCCAGCAAAATTCAGCACAGGAGAACAGAGAAGCCAGCCCTCACGAGAGGGCGGCAGACCAAGAGGTTGAGGACGATAATTATACGCCTCCCTACGAAGACGAGGCAAGCCTCGACGACGACGAGTTCGTCGTGCCAGAGGATCTTGCCGAACAAGAGCGTTTTAAACGCAGGCTCATGGCCATGGCAAGCAGCCTCAAGAAAAAGCGGCAACAGCATAGAGCTGATTAGGATTTGCTAGCTGACAGATGGACTGAAGTCCTTGCGGCCGAAGAGTACGAACTCGAACGCCCCTCCAAAAGTTACCCAAAGCGCAAGCTGCTACCCCGACTAGAAGAGGAAGCACCTACATCACCAGCGCATGACATGGCCGACCGGCCACCTCGTGGCCGCGACAGAGAGGCCTCTTGGCCCGCCACTCAAGCCATGCCCCGGCACCGCGTCAAGCATACTAAGGCACGGGAAAATGCGCCCGACCTGCTCGACATCCTGGAGGACAAGGCAAGGCAAACAAGATCGATCTACGGATCGCGCAGGCGCCCCACGGCACGTGACGGTGATCGTCACTCCGGACGCAATGAATCCGGCCGGGCCGAACTCAACAGACAAAGCTCCTTCGAGCTGCATCATGATATAGCACAATACAGAGGCGCCGCACACCCACTATGCTTCACAGATGAAGTAATGGATCATAAAATCCCCGAGGGCTTCGAACCCGTAAACATCGAATCGTACGATGGCACAACAGATCCTGCCGTATGGATCGAGGATTATCTCCTTCATATCCACATGGCCCGCGGCGATGATCTACACGCCATCAAATACCTGCCACTCAAACTTAAGGGACCAGCCCGGCATTGGCTTAACAGCTTGCCAGCAAACTCAATCGGTTCTTGGGAGGACCTGGAAGCCGCATTCCTTGACAACTTCCAGGGCACTTATGTGCGACCACCGGACGCCGATGACCTAAGCCACATAATTCAGCAGCCAGAAGAATCGTCCAGGCAATTCTGGAGACGGTTCCTAACAAAGAAAAACCAGATAGTCGACTGTCCGGACGCAGAGGCCTTAGAGGCCTTCAAGCATAATATCCGTGACGAGTGGCTGGCCCGGCACCTGGGATAGGAAAAGCCGAAATCTATGGCAGCCCTCACGACACTCATGACCCGCTTTTGCGCGGGAGAAGACAGCTGGCTAGCTCGCAGTAACAACTTAACCAAGAACACTGGTAATTCGAATACCAAGGACAAAAGTGACAGGTCGCGTCGGAACAAGCAAAAGCGTCGTGTTAACAGCGACAGCAACGAGGATACGGCAGTTAATGCCGGATTCCGAGGCTACAAATCCGGTCAACGGAAAAAACCATTCAAAAGAAAAACTCAGGGCCCGTCCAGTTTGGACCGAATACTCGACCGCTTGTGCCAGAAACATGGCACCCCCGAAAAGCCAGCCAATCACACCAACAGGGATTGTTGGGTGTTCAAGCAGGCAGGCAAGTTAAGAGCCGAAAACAAAGACAAGGGGCTGCATAGCGACGACGAGGAGGAGCCCAGGCCGCCGAACAACAGTGGACAGAAGGGATTTCCCCCGCAAGTGCAGACGGTGAACATGATATACGCAACCCACATCCCCAAGATGGAGCGGAAGCGTGCGCTACGGGACGTATATGCGATGGAGCCGGTCGCCCCAAAGTTCAACCCATGGTCCTCCTACCCGATCACCTTTGATCGAAGGGACCACCCCACTAGCATCCGTCACGGCGGCTTCGCCGCATTGGTTCTAGACCCAATCATTGACGGATTTCATCTCACAAGAGTCCTCATGGACGGCGGCAGCAGCCTGAACCTGCTTTACCAGGATACAGGGCGAAAGATGGGCATAGATCCCTCGAGGATCAAGCCCACCAAAACGACCTTTAAAGGCGTCATACCAGGTGTAGAAGCCAACTGTACAGGCTCAGTTACACTGGAAGTGGTCTTCGGATCTCCGGATAACTTCCGAAGCGAGGAGTTAATCTTCGACATAGTCCCGTTCTGTAGTGGCTATCACGCACTGCTCGGGCGAACCACATTCGCAAAATTCAACGTGGTACCGCACTATGCATACCTCAATCTCAAGATGCCAGGCCCTAGAGGAGTAATCATGGTCAATGGGAACACTGAACGCTCCCTCCGAACAGAGGAGCACACGGCAATGCTCGCAGCAGAAGTACAAAGCAGCCTCTCTAGGCAGTTCTCCAGTTCGGCCTTCAAAAAGCCGGACACTGTCAAGCGCGCCCGGAGTACCCTACAACAAGACCGCCTGGCACGTTCCGAGCTAGCGTAGCAATGCGGCCCCAACCCTAGCCCTCGCGATATAGCGAAACCAGTGCTTCGCGTACATAACTACGCTCTTGAAATACCATGGGCACAGGGGAAGGGGCACTATCCCGGCATGCCCGAAATACGGCTTAAACCGCACCAGGGGCTGCCGGATTCCTTCTTTTTTTTCTTACTCTCAGGACTCCATACTTCGGACGACCCGTTCGGCAATTCAACTGCCGCACAAACGATGCAAGATCCAGGGAAGCAGACAAGCCACGCCGCATTATGGAACTCCAAGGTGGTCTCTATTGCGAGCAGTATAGCTGTTTTTTAATACAATTCCGCGGCCAGCCCCTGGCCAGGACATGTTAAATAGTCCAATTTATTTTGCTTATCGCACTATTTGTATCGTTCCGCTTTCATAGCAGCCTTTCTATAAACAATGCATAGCTTTTTTGTCTATTTTTTGCATTACTCTCTTTTTATATATATGTTTATTAATAACATGTTGCATCCGTACACTGTGGTACGACAAAATACGCCAGGGGCTTCAGTACCCATCAATATGGTGTGAGAAGTCTGTCCACTTTCACAAGTGCGGCACCCCGAACTTATAGCATTATATGCATCGGCTCCGAATCATGATTTGTGTCAATAGTTGGGTTTGCTCGGCTCCTATGTTTTGGTGCCTTACGTTCCGCTATATCGGCTAAGGTAGCACTAGGAGAACCACTGTGATTGTGCCCCAGTTGAGCTGGGCCGAGCACCTCAGTGGAGAAAGCTAAAACTGACTGTCATGATGAGGCGAGAGACTGGTCGCTGTTCGAGAGGTTTTTCGAGTCCTTAAAGGCTTATGCCGCTTCGAGCGAGGAACCGGCTTTGTCCAGCCAAGGCGTGGATAGCGCCCCGAACTCGGTCTTCCGAATACTAGGGGCTTCGCCGAAATTTAAAATTATAGAGTTCTATGGCTAAGTGAGAGTGTTCAAGCATTATAGTCCGATTGCCTTGTTCGTTGTGCTGACCGCCTCCCTCGACGGACCCAATCATGGGAAAAAGAGCGCTCAGGTTTATCCCGAACACCCCAGCACTAGTGGCATGGGGGCAGAAGCCGACGACTGGCCATCTCTCAATTTTTTGATAAACGGCCGCACAGAAAGTAATATTTTAAATTCAAGCATTGCTTAGCGCATATGAACAAGTTTTCAGTGCACAGGATAACACGAGCGAGTTCATTCAAAAATTACGTCCTTGGTACATTCATCCGCCACAAGGCGGGCACCAGCAAGAACATCCTTGTAATAGTTCTCGGGCTTGCGATGCTCCTTCCCCTGCGGCGGCCCGTCCTTCACAAGCTTCTCACCGTCCAGCTTACCCCAGTGCACCTTTGCACGGGCAAGGGCCCTACGGGCACCTTCAATGCAGACGGAGCGCTTGATGACCTCAAGCCTTGGACAAGCCTCCACCAGCCGCCGCACCAGTCTGAAGTAGCTCCCAGGCAGGGCCTCTCCAGGCCACAGCCGAACTATGAAGCCCTTCAGGGCCTGTTCGGCCTCCTTGTGGAGCTCGACCAGCTGCTTCAGCTGGTCGCTCAAGGGCACAGGGTGTCCAGCCTCAGCGTACTGAGACCAGAACACCTTCTCCATCGAGCTGCCTTCCTCGGCTCGGTAGAATGTGGTGGCATCGGACACGCTGCGGGGAAGATCTGCGAATGCCCCTGGAGAGCTCCGGATTCGGGTAAGTAACAAGTAGTTTACTTTTATATGTCTGCTTTGCATATAGAATGCCTTACCCGCCGCTATCTTTTTCACCGCATCCAATTCCTGGAGGGCATTCTGGGCTTCGGCCTGGGCAGATTTGGCAGTTTTAAGGGCCGCAGCAAGCTCGGAAGCTCGCGTCTTCGAGTCGAACTCCAAACTCTCATGTTTTTGAATGAGAACCTGAAGCTCTTGCCGCACCTCGCCGACCTGCGCCTCAAATTTCTCCCGCTCGGCGCGCTCCGTGCCACTTTCTTCTCGGCCTCGGACAGCGCCTGCTTGAGGGTCGCCACCTCAGTTGTGGCCCCTACAATAAGCAGTATACTCCTGTCATTTATTGCAACTGCGCCTTCTTGTAGGCATTTTTCCTATAAGGTATCTCTTACCTTCTTTCTCCTCGAGCTGCCGTTTGGCAAGGCCGAGCTCTTGCTCGGTCCGCTCGAGGCCCTGCTTCAGGGCACCCACCTCCGCAGTCAGTGCGACGGTGGCCAGCAGCGAAGCCTGCATACATATATTGACTCCTTTTTAGTTAGACTCCTGCGATATTTAATAGATCCTCTATTCGGCTTTTCTTTCAGAACGCCAAACAGAGCATCAGGGGCTACTGTCTATACGGTAATATTTTTACATATTTTTACTTACCTCGAAGCCTGTTAGAAGGCTAGCAAGCTTCATTTAGTCCGTTTATGGCGGACCGAACCTTCTGGACCACCGTACTCATAATGGCACGGTGCTCCTCGTCGATGGAGGCGCCCTTAAGCTCCTCCAGCAGATTGTCCTGCGCCTCCGGTTGGACGGAGGACGCCGACTCAGTAGGCTTGATCCTCTTGGCAGGAGTTCGCCTACCGCGGTCCGGAACCGTTGATGATTCCGGCGCAATGTCTGGCTTAAAGACGGACTTGGGGCCCAGGGGGGTCTTGTCCCCTTCACTCCTGGAGTCCGGGAGGTCGCCTCGCGGCTCCTCCCGGACCACCTCCTCTCGCCCCGGAGCTGGTTGCGACGCCACTTCGGCGTCATCCGCAGCACAGGGGGAAGCAGCGGCCGGAACTGAATTCACATCCGATGAATCCAGGGAGCCACTCGACGACTCGTCGAGCCCGTCCTTGGGCGGACTGCATGTTCATATCTAACATTAGGGAAAGCTGTGTAACAAAAGGAATATCATGAGTTACTCTGGTATCCGAACACTTACGATCTCGCCGGACGCTTGGCCCTGTCCGGCCACTCCCCTTCGTCCTCATCGGCGTCGGGGACATAGTCCGGCGGAGGGGTTTTCCTCTTCTTGGACCCTTCGGCCTCCCCTACTGGGGCGTCCTCCCTCTTCTTTCCTCCCCAAGCTGGAGGGGGAGAGGTTTCTTCTTCCTCCTCCTCGCCTTCACGGGAGGAGTGCGCCTCGGACTCGTCGGATGACGAGTCCGACACCACCATATGCCGGGAACTCTTTCGAGTCCCCGTGGCCTTCTTCTTCTTGGCCTTCTTCTCTGGCACCACATAAGGTGCCGGAACCAGCAGCTACTCTAGGAGAGCAGGGGCTGGGTCTTCGGGCAAGGGAGCCGGACAGTTAATCTGTCCATACTTCTCTTGCCAATCCTGTCAAAGGTGAGGGAGTTTAGATCCCGCATAGAGTCAAACTATGAAAAAACATAACATCCTATAAAAGATGGAAATATCTTACCTCGCCAGCAGGACGCTGCAAGCTGAATCCGCGGTCTTCAGAGGAGGATGTGGGAGCCTCGGCGCCTTTGGTTAGCCCCCTCCAGACATCTTCGTACGTCATGTCGAAGAGCCTGCTCAGAGTGCGGTGCTGCGCCGGGTTGAACTCCCACAAATTGAAGTCCCGTTCTTGACACGGAAGGATCCGGCGGACGAGCATGACCTGGATTACGTTGACAAGCTTGAGTTGCTTGTTCACCAGGGACTGGATGCATTTTTGCAGTCCGGTCAACTCTTCTTCGTCGCCCCATGACAAGCTCATCTCCTTCCAGGACGTGAGCCGCGTAGGGGGTCCGGATCGGAATTCAGGGGCTGCGATCCACTTCGGATCGCGTGCCTCGGTGATGTAAAACCACCCTAACTGCCACCCCTTCAAGGTCTCCACAAAGGAGCCCTCGAGCCATAGGACATCGGCAATTTTGCCCGCCATGGCACCTCCGCACTCCGCCTGGTTGCCGCGCACCACCTTTGGCTTGACGTTGAAGGTCTTGAGCCAGAGGCCGAAATGGGGGCGAATGCAGAGGAAATCCTCGCACACGATGATAAATGCCGAGATATTGAGGATGAAGTTCGGGGCCAGATCGTGGAAATATAGGCCATAGTAGAACATGAGCCCGCAGATAAATGGGTGGAGAGGATAACCCAGTCCGCGGAGGAAGTGGGGAAGAAATACTACCCTCTCATGGGGCCTTGGGGTGGGGAGAAGCTGCCCCTCCTCGGGAAGCCGGTGCACGATGTCTTTGGACAAGTATCCGGCCTTCCTTAACATTTTGACATGGCCCTCCGTGACGGAGGAGACCATCCACTTGCCTCCCGCTCCGGACATTGTTGGAGAGGGTTGAGGTAGGAGGTGCGGGCTTGGGCGCTGGAGCTCGGGTGCGCAGAAGATGGATAGGCAAAGGAGGAAGAAGGTGTAGGTAAAAAGGTGGATCCTTATCCCCTTATATGGGCGGATGCGACTATGCGTCCCCACCAGCCTAGTAAAACTCGCTTGCCTCCCAAGAGCCGTGATAAGTGGCGCGGTTGGGTTACCCACGTCCGTATTAACGAGAATCCCGTAAACAAAGGGGACACGATCTCTGCTTTGACAAGACGTGCCAAGGAAACCGCCTCGCAAAACACGCTGAGGTGGAGAAGTGAAGACGATTTGAATAAAGGCTTAGCCATAGTGTGATGTCACGCTGCGGAATACGTCAGCGGATTAGATTGGTGTTAATATTATTCTCTCTATGGCAATACGTGGAAAATTATTTTGCAGAGCCGGACACCACTCTTGGTGTTTACAAAACTTTTATGAAGAATTTGGAGGAGGAACCCGCCTTGCAATGCCGAAGACAATCTGCGCGCCGGACTCGTCGTCATTGAAGCCTGGTTCAGGGGCTACTGAGGGAGTCCTGGATTAGGGGGTGTTCGGGTAGCCGGACTATACCTTCAGCCGAACTCCAGGACTATGAAGATACAAGATTGAAGACTCCGTCCCGTGTCTGGATGGGACTTTCCTTGGCGTGGAAGGCAAGCTTGGCGACGCGGATATTCAAAGATCTCCTACCATTGTAACCAACTTTGTGTAACCCTAACCCTCTCCGGTGTCTATATAAACCGGAGGGTTTTAGTCCGTAGGACAACTTCATCATACAACAATCATACCTTAGGCTAGCTTTTAGGGTTTAGCCTCCTTGATCTCGTGGTAGATCTACTCTTGTACTACCCATATCATCAATATTAATCAAGCAGGACGTAGGGTTTTACCTCCATCAAGAGGGCCCGAACCTGGGTAAAACATTATGTCCCTTGTCTCCTGTTACCATCCGGCCTAGACGCACAGTTCGGTACCCCCAACCCGAGATCCGCCGGTTTTGACACCGACACTGAGCCACGCGGACGTGGCCGTTACTCCGTACCACCCCGTCGAGTTCCTCGTCAAGTTCAACCACAAGGCGCATTGTGACGAGGCCCTCGCCGTGGGGCGGGTGCGCGCCGGCGGTGGCATCGTCCACATCCGCCCATGGCGGCCGCTGGAGCGGGCGCTTGGTGCGACGCTCAACTACCGGGTGCGCCTCTGCCTCGAAAATGTGCCGGACTATGCCTGGACCCCGTTCGTCACCGAACGCATCATCGCCCGATGTTGCTCCCTCGACCGTCTTGAAGACAACTCCGCGCTCAGGACCAACTCGGAGACGCTCGACCTTTGGGCGTGGACGGCAGACCCAAACCTGATCCCGAAGATCATTTGGCTCACTTTCACCACGAGGCCGTCCGACGGTCTTCAAGTCTTCGCCAACGAGGCCAGGCCGTCCGGTTGCAAGAGAGGCGCCACCTTCACTACAACAAAAATGCCACGCAGAGACGCTAAATGTAGGCGTTAAAGACGCACTAAATCATCTCTAGCTGATTTTAGAGTCGCTCATTAAAGCGTCCTAGGAGCGTCTCCTCACGCACCATCTCAAAGACAATTGAGACGTGGAGGAAGCGTGTCTACACAGAAATGAGACGTTTAGGAGCATCCTTATAAAGCGTGTCAACATGGATATGAAACGTTTTAAGAGCGTCCTAAAAACGTGTGTCAGCGTGGATACGAGGTGTTTTGAGAGAATCTTTATGCCCCTAGGGATGCTTTGATAAATTCATGCTAGATGCAACTTCATATATCCTCTTTCTATTGTGTAATTTTTTAATCAACTGCGCTTAATAGAATTACTTGCTCCTATGAAATACTTGGATTCTCATTTACATATCAGAAAATATTCAAAAATTGTATGGCATGGCACAAAATAATAACATTGTATCACTGAGAGTAGTAGTAGCTTACAAACTTAATTGTAGACACATCACCTATGAACAATTACATGTCACAAAGTAGGTGAAACATATCTATATGATTTTTTGTTTCTACATGCTGATAATGGAACAATGGTTCCTTGCTTTCTCTGCTTCTCTAGTTCATCCTTGTGGCAACTGCCTTCAAAATCCGCACATAGAAGTTTTTCTGCCAAGAAAGCCCAATGAGATATACATAAATTTACTGGAACTTCTATCAGTAAGTTTTCATTTGCTGAACATACAGCCATAAGAATAGAGAAGAACGGTATTACATATACCACATGAGTAAACATGCACTTCAGAATTTCAATCTAGCCGTGTAGATTTCATGTGCCCATATGAAATATAGATACATAGGCTGCGTTCGGTTTCTCTCCACTCCTTTAACTCCGCTCCCGGAGGGGAACACACTTTAGCCTAAATTGCCGGAGTTGCCAAAACCCAGCTCCCCAACTCCGCGGAGTGGGGAAGTTCCGAACAGGGCCATAATGTATTAAGAAGAAAATGATTATGTCATCGATAGATTGGCCAAGGTGAGAATGCTTGAAGTGTATTTGTTAGAAAAATAACAATTAACTAAGTAAGTATTACCATACGAAGCACATATATTGTAAAGAAATAACAGCAGCTTAACATACAGGGACTGAATTCTAATGGTTGTTGACACTGATAATCTCTAAGCCTTAATACTAGCTCTACTTATTAAGGGGGCGGGTTACCATAAAAAATACTGAATTCTCATGGTAGTTCATATTAATTATTTTCAGTCTAACACAATATCTACGTATTTAAGCGAGCATGATACCATTTAGCTGCTCTAGACATAGTGCAACACACGTGATTAAATCTTATCAAACATGATAATATATCCATCCACGGTGCTCTTTATCAGATAACAGGAGAAAAGTTTCTGCAGGTGAGAAACTGCATGTATGTGTTGATCTCTCCGTTTAGAGTAGAAGCCATATTAATTCTAAGAAATGTTAGAACGTGGGTGCAAAGCTCTTAATTTTAGTTATGGGAGGGGAGGAGGGTGAAGGTGATTTGATAGTTGATACACGAGCATTATTAACTGCATGAAAAAGAAAATGTGTTAAGAACACTGACCATCTTATTCTATCAGGATATTCTCAGAGGCTTTTTATCAAGAACCTGCATACGTGAGTGCCAATAATTTGGGAGCAAACAACGAAGAAAGCTATGTGTAAGATCGACTTTAAATTGTAGTAGTCTAAATGTTTAATCAGTAAACAGACGAGAGTTCAGAAAAAAAAACCCGGCAAAGCAGCGTTGTCCTATCTTAATAGGATAATCTAAATTACAATGTCAAGATTCTCCTCCACACTTAAGTACGCATCATGGGAGCAGCTCCAATTCTTACTTGGAACGAATTGATAGAAAAACTAAAATAAAAAAGTAGATCGACTCACATATAAATGAACTTGCCGCCTTGCTGCTGGTCGACAGTGGCAAGCAAGAGGTCAGCCTACCTGATGGAAACGAGCTTCACATGGCGGAGGACACTTGGAGGATTTTTTGGTTGCAAGACGTCGGGTTCTTAGAGACAGAGGATGCCGGCGAGCAAATGGAGGGCCGGGTGGGAGTCGTCACAGGAGTAACATTGATGCAGTGGGCGACCAAGTAAAATAGCAACATACAGAAAGGTGGATCTCAATCTTAGTATGAACGACAAGGACAGCGAACATACAAATAAAAGAGTGCCTAACTGATCAATACTTTTTGTCCTCCTCGTCGATCTTGTTCATCTTCTACCATGTTTCCTGTCGGGTCGTATGTCACTACGATCTCAGCAGGAGAAGGTGCGATGTCCAGTTCGGATCTGTTGCCCACTCCGCCACCTGTCATCTTCCCTTTCAGCCGGAGTGCACCGTGTGCCGGAGCTGCAGGTCGAGGCGGCCGGAGTGGGGCTGGGCCGCCGCCTGGAGGCCGGCGTCCCCGGGCCTGCTGTTGGATGCCGACGGACGAGGGGGGTGAACCTGCTACAGCGAGTCTGAGCCTCTGAGGTGAGGAGGAGCAGGATCTTGGCAGAGGCGGCGGTGTGGCATGGCGGTGCTAGGTTTAGGCTAGAAATCGCACCCTTTTACATGGTAGTTACTACTTTCTTGGGACATCTCGCACGATGGGGGATTATGGTGATGGTGGTGGAGCAAGATATTCTGAACCACCGGGATCTTTTTTTTAATTGGAATCAAGGGACGATGTCCTTTGCGCCTCATAAATCGTCCCTATGCACAAAGTGATTTTGAATAATGAGATGTATATACAAGCGTCAACACGAAAACGTCATTACATGCCTATTTTGTTGTAGTGCTTCCGCGTGCTGGTCCATCTGGATGCGGTGGAAGACCATGCCAACGCCCCACTGGATTGCTACGTCACCGACAGCCGCGCCGCCCCGTTCAGCCCGCCTCGGTCGGACCTGGTATGGAACCGGGGCTCTGTCGACAGCGTTCCCCCGCCGCTCGGGGCGACGCTGGCTGCACCCGGTATGATCATCCCCTCCCGGGCTGCTGCGCCTCACCGCCGTGGGCAGGGGACCGACAACCACCCACGCCAGCTGCATTGGCGCCGCGACGACGGAGACGACTCCGACGACGACTGGCATGGGGGCGGTGGAAGAGATGTGCGCGGGCGCGATGGCCGTGCCCGGAAGACCCGCATGGAGGTGCATAGAGAGCGCACCCGTTCCCCCCGTTGCCGGGACGGGGCGGCCGGACGACACGGACGACGCCGGGCGGGGTCTCCTGCTGCTGCGGCGCCGGTCTCCCCGGTGTCGGGGTTGGGCTTGGGTGCCTTCTGTCAGCTTCGCCCAGCGGCCTCCGACGGCGGGCTGCAGTTCGGAGGGCAGGCTCGGGCGCTCCGGGACGAGATGGCCTTGGCGCTCGAGGCGGCACTAGCTCCGCTGCGCTCCGAGTTCTCTGCCATGCGTCACACGCTCGTCGGGCTCGTCGACAAGGCGGAGGTGCTCTTCTCCAAGTTGAGCTCGCCCGCGCGCGCCATCAGCCCGCCCCCTCGCGCTGCATGGAGGCATTGAGGCAGACAGGGATGCGGTTCTTCCCCTTACTGTTGGCCTAGCAGGGTTGGCGCTCGACTCACCTCGGCTCGGCTCGGGCGAGGCCACGAATGAAGCCTGGTCCGTCCAAACCACAGACACGCCTCAGCACGCCCCTCCCATCACCGGGCCGGTTCCCACGACTGCTGCGCCTCCTCCTGCTTTTGTTGAGCCACTGTTGTCTCCTCCGATGGACACCGCCTCGCCCCCGCCTGTGTCTGCTGATGGCCTGGAGCTCCAGGATCCTGCCATGGCTCCCTTGGAGGAGGCTGTCTGCGCATCGGCCGCCGCTGCTGATTTGCTACCTGCTGTTGACCTGAAGCCCGTTGCTGCTGTTGTGCTAGCCGATGAGCTCGTGGCTGCTGTTGTGTTAACTGAAGATGGCCTGGTGCCCGCTGATGTTGTTGTGCTATCTGAAGATGGCCTGGAGCCCGTGCATGGAGTTGGTCTATGGCCCGTGCATGTCAATGTGATGCCATGTGATGGCTTGGTGCATGCAAAGGTGCTGCCAACTGCCGCCTTGGCGGTTGGGTTGCTCTCTGGTGGGCCGGCGGAGGCTAGTCAGGTTACCAGCAACGAGCCGTCTGCTGCAGTTGTTCTGCTGCCCGACGACGCCCACGCTGTGTTGCTCGCTAACGACCCCACTTCGCTGGCCGTCGTGGCGGCACCTGAAGACGGGCAATTTCCTTCAGCTGCCCTGGACACGTTCCTCGATTCCGTCGCCATCTGCGCCGACGCTCCGCTTATGCCCACCCCGGCTCCACGCAAGGCCAAGGCTGCTGTCTCGGTTACTCGTCCCAGCGCCCGCCTAGACAAGAAGAAGGCTCTGCTCCCGCCGGGCGCCGGCTCGGACGCGGTCCAAGAGATCATTGCCAGGGTCTGTGGCGTCCTTGATCCATCCGTTGGCTATGACGACAAGGCCAAGCAAGCGTACCTTGACTTGTTTGCCACTCCGCTAGCCGCTCCTGTGGTCCAGGCGATTGCGGGGCTTGTTTCGCATGCCAAGAACCTCATACAAAAGAAGTTAAAGAAGGGCAAGAATGCAACCGTGGAATCTCAAGTTACTGATGTGTAGGTGTCCTAGTAGTTCTAGTGGCCCTTGCGCCCGACGCTCGGCCAGGGAGGTCTCCCGTCCCAAGATATATCGCCTTCTGCTTTCCATTTTCCGTTTTAGTCTCCAGACGCTGCGCATCGCCGCGGCTCGAGGTCGCCTATCGTCTCACCCCTGGGGTGCTTCATGTTCGTCTGCTATCTTCTACAACATGTGTGTTTGCGTCAACCATCCATCTACCGGCTTCTCGGCTGTGAGAAGCCGCTCCTGCCGTGTTCACTCAAAGTTTCCTTAATGGCACAACCTAATGTCAACATCATCTGTTGGAACGTTCGAGGCCTAAACTCGCGTGCACGCCGGGATGCCGTTCGGGACATCGTCCGGGACTCTCATGCCTCCATTGTCTGCCTCCAAGAGACGAAACTCCAGGCTGTTGATGACGCCATCATCCGCGAGATGCTCGGCCCGAATTTCGTCGCGAACTACTATATCCTCCGGGCCAACGACACCCGCGGGGGCTTGATTCTGGCCGCGTCGGATCGCTTCTTCACCCTATCCGGCTTCCATGCGACTCCGGGCTCCATCTCCGCCACCGTCACCATGCTCAACAAGCGCACTTCATGGACAATCACGGGTGTCTATGGCCCGCAGGGCGAGCAAGACAAGTTGGCCTTCACTGAGGAGCTTAGGACTCTCAAGACCGTGGCCAGAAGCGAGTGGCTCCTCCTGGGGGATTTCAACCTCATCACTAAAGCGGCGGATAAGAGCAACGCCAACATCAATCGACGCCTTGTGGGAAAGTTCCGTGGGGCTCTTGATTTCTTGCAGCTAAAGGAGCTTCACCTAGGCGGGCGCCGTTTCACCTGGTCAAATGCACAGGCCAACCCGGTCCTTACCAAGATTGACCACGTGTTCCACTCCGACGATTGGGACATGCTCTTCCCCAATGCGCACCTTCAGGCCATCACCACAACTTGCTCGCATCATGCTCCGTTATATCTTCAGGGGTGCGTCGACAACTCAAGAAAGCCCTCCTTTAAATTTGAGGAATTCTGGCTTCGTCTCCTGGGCTTCAATGACACCGTTTCCTTGGCTTGGAGCAAACATGTCCAGGCCCGGGATGCCATCCGCAAGATTCATATCAAGCTCTATCGGACTGCGAAGGCCCTGCGTAACTGGCAAAAGGAAAAAGTCGGGATGCTCGGCTCCCAGATCGCGGTAGCCAAGGAGATCATCTGGCGCCTGGATGTTGCTGAGGAGGGAAGACCGCTCTTAGACTTAGAGTGGGAATTGCGTAAACAACTTAAGGCCTCGTACCTGGGCCTCCTCACCATTCAGAAAATCAAGCTGAGACAGCGTTCTCGGCTCAACTGGATCCGCCTGGGGGATGCCACCACAAAGCTTTTCCATGCTCGAGTGAACGGAAGAAGGCGTAAGAACTTCATTCATACATTCACCATCACCTCGGGGCTGGCAATTACCAGACAGGACAAGGAACGGGCCCTTCTGGACCACTTTCAGGCTAACATCGGCACGCCTGCCATGCGCACCAAGTCCATTGTCTGGGAGAACATCGGGATGCAGCGCCACGACCTTTCGGCTTTGGATGCTCCATTCGACAAGGCGGAGATTAAGGAGGCGGTATTCTCCTTACCTTCGGTCAAGGCCCCGGGCCCGGATGGTTTCATCGGCGCCTTCTTCAAATCTTGGTGGGAGATCATCAAAGGGGATGTCGTGACTGCGATGATGCAGGTCGCGAACCTGAGAGGTGACTGCGCTGGCCTGATCAATTCTGCCAACATTATTCTGCTCCCGAAAAAAGCCGGCGCATCCTCCATTGGCGACTACCGCCCAATCAATTTGATACACAGCATCCCCAAGATCTTCTCCAAGATATTGGCTAACCGTCTAGCCCCTTTGCTTCCGTCGCTGGTTTCCAAGTGCCAGAGTGCCTTTGTGCAGAAATGGTGCATCCACGATAATTTCCTTCACGTGCAAAACTTGATCAAAGAATTGCATAGCTCTTCAACGCCGGGCCTTTTCCTCAAGCTCGACATCTCCAAGGCTTTCGACTCTGTGGGTTAGGCCTACCTCCTGGAGGTGCTGCAACAATTGGGATTTGGACAGCGCTGGCGGGACTGGATCTGCATGACCCTCGCTTCATCTTCCTCAAGGGTGTTGTTAAATGGGGAGCCGGGAACCCATTCATGCACGGAAAAGGCCTTCGTCAGGGTGACCCTGTCTCGCCTATGCTCTTCATTCTGGCCATTGATCCTCTGCAGCTTATGTTCCGGGCGGCTTCCCAAGCCGGGATCCTCAAGCCCATTAGGGCGCGGACGGCCTCCTACAGGGTTTCTCTCTATGCAGACGATGCTGGCATTTTCGCCAACCCGATCAAAGAAGAGATCGACGCAATCGCTAGGATCCTTGCTTGTTTTGGGGATGCATCGGGCCTCATCACAAATGTCAGCAAAACTGAGGTGTTCCCCATTCGCTGCCAGGACGTCGATCTCCCGGCAATCCTCTCGGCCTTCCTGGCCAAGCTGGCCTCGTTCCCCGGCCGACACCTTGGTCTCCCACTGCATACCAGGCGGCTCAGAAGGGTTGACCTCCAACCTCTTCTAAACAAGGCCATGGGCAGGTTGCCGGGCTGGAAGGGGAAGAACCTGGCGCGACCGGGCAGGGTCTCCCTTGCAATGTCCGTGCTATGCGCCATCGCAAATCATCACCTCACAGCTTTCGCGCTTCCCGCTTGGGCAATCCAGAAGCTCAGTAAGATCACTCGCAACTTCATCTGGTGTGGGGAAGACTCAGAAAACGCATCTAGCGGACACTCTTTGGTCAACTGGAAGACTGTCTGTCGGCCTAAGCCCATAGGGGGCCTGGGAATCACGGACCTCGAGAGATTTGGTAGGGCGCTCCGACTTCGCTGGCCTTGGCTTATGTGGACTGATCCTGGCCACCAATGGGTGGGCTTTGCGGTGCCCTGCGATGACACGGATATGGCGCTCTTCAGGGCTTCTACCACCATCTCCTTGGGCAATGGGAGAAAATCCTTATTCTGGCATGACGACTGGACAGGACGGGGCCCCTTGTCCCGGGCCTTCCCAGAGCTGTACAAAATTGCCACCAGGAAGAGGAGAACTGTAATGAAGGAGCTCTAGGAGGAGAACTGGATCAGATCGGTGGCCCGTCTTTCGTCGCCTACCCACCTATAGGAATTCATTGCCCTCGCATCAGTTATCTCCCAGGTTGTGTTGAACCCGGACCAGGAGGACTCCATCACTTGGCGGTGGACCCCCAATGGCATATACTCTGCTGCTTCGGCCTACGCAGCCCAGTTCTCTGCATCCTACCCCAGGTTCTCCCAGCCAAGATTTCGGAGGCACACGCTGAGCCAAAATGCAAGTTCTTCGCCTGGCTTGTGCTCCACGGAAAAATCCTCACGGCCGACATGCTTGCCGTTCGTGGATGGCCGCACGACCCTCGCTGCCCCCTTTGCCTGGGGGCACCGGAGACGGCCACTCATCTCTGCAAGGACTGCCCGTTTGCCGCCGCAGTTTGGTCTCACGTCCAGGTGTGGACAGGAGAGGACTTTGGGGCAACGCCCATGTTGCCCCCTTCGATGGGGATTTCGGACTGGTGGGATTCGTTCACTACCAATTTGCCCAAGGATGACAGAAGAAGGCGGAGCGGGCGTTTCCTTTACACCATCTGGAACATCTGGAAGGAGCGAAACCGACGCATCTTCAATGAAACTCGCCTCACGCACCTTGAGGTAGCAGCTATTTCCTTCGACGACATCAAGCAAAGGACTTTGGCCTTTGGCCATGCACAGGTGGCAACCGGTATCGGTTGATTAGTGCCATCGTGCTGTTTTTTTCTAGGGGGTTTTGTCTGGTTCCTCTCAAAAAAACGGATCTCTGTTGTATATAAACTATCTTCTTCTTCTTATATGAAAAGGCAGTGCTCCTGCCGGTTCCTCAAAAAAAAAGGAGTTCCGCTCGGATTGTGATGGGTCACTTTGTGGGTCGACGACACTGGGTCGTCGTGATGGACGGTGCCGCTGCCCGACGAGACGCCGCCGAGCCGAATGTCCTGCCACGAACCGAAGCACAGGGAAGGCGAGGTGCACGAGTTTTGCTAGCCACGAACTTTCATAAAACATGATATTGTTTTGCTATTTCATAAAAGTGTTTTTGATGGTTGCGCTAATTTCAAAACTTATTTCACTCGTTTAAAAAGAACTAATTTCACTTCTCTTAAGCATTGATTTCACTGATTCTAAAACAGATATTTCACTCATTTTCAAATGAAGAATTTATGCTAATCAAAAGTGAAATCAGTTGTGTCAAATGAGTGAAAATTATTTCACTTATTTTAGAAAACTGATTTCACTCATTTGATACAATTGATTTCACTAATTTGACACACTGATTTCAGTCGTTTCAACTAAAAGAAAAACATGTTTCATAAAACTAACTTCACTATTTTTGAATAACTCATTTTACTTGTTTCCAAAAACTGATTTCACTCAATTAAAAAATTATCAATTCAGAAAAATCATCTCGGTTCATAAAACAGATTTCGCTCGTTTCAAAAATTATATTTCACTCACTCAAACAATCATTTAACTCAGCACAAATATCAGTTTCAAACATTTAAAAAACCTATTTCACTTCTTTCGGAAAAAATTTGAAATGTATTTCACTCAGCACAAATATCAGTTTCAAACATTGAAAAGGATGTTTCACACCAAAAAAATATATTTCATTTTTTCAAATAGCTTATTTCACTCATTTCAGAAAATACATTACAGTCGGGCAATTGAAATATTATATTTCACTTGTTCCAAAAAACTGATTACACTCATTAAAAAATAGATTTCACTAGTTTCAGAAAAACACATTACAGTCACTCCTTTGGAGAAACAGTTTAACAAGCTGGAATATGAAACTCACAAAGAAAACTATATTCAGAAAAGTGGTTTCAATCATATCAATAACTGATATCAAATTTTAGAAAATTGTAATTTGAAATTAGTGAAATTAATATTTTGATATGATTGAAATAATAAAAATTAACCCTCCAAAAAAGAAATAGTAAACTAGTTTAAATATATTCAAGATTGGTCTTCTTCTAAAGATATTATGCCCAGGAATTTGAATATTTGAAATTTTTAAATAATAGAACATTACTGTAAAAAATATTGGCCTTCCAAAAATGTAAACAAAAATAAAATGCATGGATTTGTTTGAGAGAGAGAGAGAGGAGAGATGCCCCATGCATGCGTACATCTCACTGTAAAAAGTACTGCATTTCCTGCCATGGGACCTATTGATCTGACATAGATTTACCTATATACAAAAGATTACCTGACACAATACATGATTATATATATGAGTGGGGCCTACTTAGACACAGATCATAAAGCAGTTGAACGGTGGATGCTATACCGGTACATCCCGGCTCCGGTAAAAAGGTGTTTGCGAGGAAGGCCCCCACGCCATGGAGGTCGTAGTCGACATCGGTGACATCGAACGGTCGGAGGCTGACTTTGTCCGCGCTCTCCGATGTTCTGGTTTGCTGGATCTCAGGTTCTCTTGCATATTTGCGTAAGTCCATAGTCTCCAGCTCTCTTTTCACTCCTCGCTTCCATCCATGGGCACCACCAGATTTCGGGCCTCTAGTTTGTGTTTTTCAATTGCGCCAGGGATCCGCGTTGCAACTGCTATTGGCAAATCTCCAGTCTCGGCTGATTGGTGCAGTCCTTCAGTTTGTGCTCGTGCCAGAATCGTGGTGTTTCGACGGCTGCTACCGGCAAAATCTCCAGTGCCGACTAATTAGTGCAGCCCACGGTGCGTCTAGCTTCCTGGAGGTTCACGCGCTTACAGCAGTGCCATTAGATTAATTTATATGATAATCCCCATGGTTTTGTAGGTTCATACGCAAGGTGTCGCAGTTGGTAGATCTGTGGATATGTCAACGTTCAGTGACTATGATAAACTCATAGTTGAGTTAGACAAGATGCTAGAGTTTGACAGTGAATTAATGTCTTCAGACTGAGGCAGATTGTGTATACTGATAATTAGGGTGACATGATGCTGGTGGGAGCTGATCCGTGGGAGTAAGCCATCTACCTTGGTGCTTGCTTTGATATGTATCAAGCAAAAATCCCATTCCTGTTAATTACTACTTCCTTTGTAAACTTCTATAGGACGTTTTAGCTTACACTATATTGTGAGCAGAGAATTCTACAGCATAGTGAGGATTTTCATTTACACCAAGAAGAAGATCCAGGAGATGAGACGTAGAAGGAAATCTGGCAAGACCAACGTCGACAATGGTGGCACTTTCGTGTATAATTCTATTCCCTTCAAATCGCAGTGTGCATTCTTGACTGACAGTTTGGCTATATGTTTCCCTGAAGAAAAGGACTATACGATTGTGTGAATCGAGTTGCTGGTCATTGCTGTAGATTAAAATTTCTTACATCAAGATTCTTTGCCTGATGCTAGAGAAAAAATATATGTACTGTAACACGATTCGTGACCAAATATGTCTCTCTCATTGTAATAAATTTACTCTGCTATACTTCATTATCAATTTTAATGGCATATATAATTACATTTTGTTTCAAAGCTAGATCATATTTCTTTTCTCAATGCAGGACACCTGAGTTGGATTGGGCTCATGCGACATTGACTGAGAAGATTGTGTACCTCACATATTGCATGAGACCTACTGATGCCACCTGCTGTTGCCACGTCAATTTCATATAGACTGACAAGCTTATCATGCATAACAGGTAGATGTTGAAAAAGCAATGACAGAAAACAGCACCTTTGCTTCTCAAGCTCATAGAAGACTTATTTTAATGACTAGCTTGATTCAGTGTCTCCTTCCTGTTCTGCCAACAAGACTTCTTGCACTAAAAGTAACTGATTCTGTGAAACCATTGTGTACGGCATTTGTAAACAGGTGCTTAGTGGTATGTTTGACCCACCTCATGTATATCTTTTGTCAGTGACACTAATGACTTCTTGCAAAGTGAAGACAACCATATTTTGGTTTTAATGTTCCCTATATAACATACCAGCCACCTCCTATACTTTTTGGTGCATTGGGGGTGGGTTATGCAGAAATCTAGCGGAAGAAATCTTAGTTCAGTCAGAGTTCTATATCCCTGCCATAAATAACAATTTATTACTCCTGGTTTCTACGAAGCGTTAGCATGACTCCCATCTTGCATTGACCATGTAAATCTTCAGCTCGTGATTTTTGTCTAGGCCACTGACTGAAACAAACACCTCTAGAAAGGATGACCATAAAACTTATTCAAGGTTCTGGAGACCTTTGACACAATATGAAATTTCTGTTACAAATCCAAGCAATTTTTTTAGAAATGAAGGAGGACCCCCGACCTCTGCATCTGGACGATGCATGCAGTCACTTTATTAATTATTCACATAAGACCTTACAAAGTCATATAACAGTAAGACTAAAGCCACCGTCTAGCAGTACTGCCGTCTAGGCAACATCTGTCGCTACTCCTATCCAGTTGATATAGGGATGCTGATAGTCTGGGCCTAATACCAAACAGACCTCGCAGCCAAACCTAACATCTAAGACTTAAGGTCCAAGCAGGACGCCTGCCGGGTATGAGTCACCCACCAGTCCGGTGCATTCCTCAACCAGGACGCCTGCCGGGTATGAGGCCGCCGCAGCCACCTGCCACCAATCCATTTTTAGTGTTGTACTGCTGCATCTACCTTGCCCGGTCTAGCTGCCATCGACGCCATCACGACGCCAGACAACGCCAGCATCCTATGCTCGTCCATCATCACACGCCCACCGGCGAGACCTCGTTGCTCCATGTCATTGAGACCCGCCGTTGTCGACGTGCCAGATGCCACGCCGCTCCTCCGACGCGAAACACCACCTGCTGCCACTGGTCCCATCCCCTCCGCATGCAGTTCCTCAAACCGAGCACCCAAACGCCCTAGACGGCGCCTCCAAGAAGAGCACGACACACCCAGTGCCGCCGCCGCCAAATCTAAGGAGATTTAGGGTTTTCACCAAGCAATACCTCTACATAATCCTAAGTCCCAAAATTGCATTTTATGTAGGTTATTACTATTAAAAAATTCATGTTTTTATGCCCACCCTCATGTGTTTCAGAATTGGAGAAGTCACCCACTCACTGCAGAGACTTACGGCGAGGCCGGATGGGCCGTGGCCTGCCCAGGCACTGAAGCAAAAAATGTTATATATGAAGCCCATCCAACAACAATGCATTGATTTTTAGTTTGATAGCACATTTTGCAGTCTAAAAGCTTCTTGGTTCCGTGGTCCTGAAACGGGCCGGGAGAAGGAAGTGGAACAAGAGGAGGCCGAGGGAGAGGCCGTGTAGGAAGAGGACGAGGCCGTGCAAACCCAAGTGATCCGTTTCATGAACACAATTATGAGTTCTCAGCTCAGGAGAAGGATACAGCCATGGATGATGGAGCAAATAACAGGAAGAGGGGATCATCTACGCCGGGCGTTCCAATATCCAACCAGCAACATCCAACAGCCATAGCACAAGGGAGGCAGCCGTTGATGCTACTTCCTGCAGAGTTGCCGTCTAGTCCCCCGCCGAAGCATGATCCAAAGAGAAACAAACCAAGCCCACCGACCCCGAACAAGGATGTTGCTTCTGCAAAACCTACTGATGCGCATTTGGCGGGCCCCCATGAGGGGTCGCGCCTAGCGCAATGAGTATACTTAGCTGGAACTGTCGCGCGGCTGGCAAACCCGTGACGGTTCGAGAGCTTCGTGAGCTCACGAAGCAACATGCCCCCTCAATGCTTTGTATTGTAGAAACTCAAATTGAGGGAAGTAGAGTCAAAAATCTAGCTGGTTCTCTAGGGTTTGACAAGAGCTATGCTGTTAGTAGTGTAGGAAGGAGTGGAGGTATTGGAATTTTTTGGAATGATTCAATAAAAATTGAAATAATTGGTTATTCTGAGTATCATATTGATGTGGTAGTGGACGACTTGGTTGAAACAAGAAACAGAGTGACTTTTGTCTATGGGGAGGCCCAAGTTTCAGAGAGATATAAAACATGGAACATGTTAAGAGGTATAGCAAGCACTAGCACTCTTCCCTGGGCAGCCATAGGAGATTTTGATGAGGTGCTACGCCAGGACGAGCATGATGGAGTTGGCGAACGAAGCCAAGCCCAAATGGATGCG
This sequence comes from Triticum urartu, assembly GCF_003073215.2. Taxonomy (NCBI): domain Eukaryota; kingdom Viridiplantae; phylum Streptophyta; class Magnoliopsida; order Poales; family Poaceae; genus Triticum; species Triticum urartu. Next base: position 701,141,898 of record NC_053024.1, on the reverse strand, counting down.
TTTAGGGATGCGATTGACACATGCAGCCTCCTGGATATTGGATATACGGGGAAGCCTTGGACTTTTGAACGGAAAGTGGCTGGTGGTTCTTTCACACGGGTAAGGCTGGATAGATGTTTAGCTACACCGGAGTGGTGCGGTGTTTTCCCTGAGGCTGTGCTGGAACACCATACGGCAGCTTCATCCGATCACGAGCCGATCTTGCTTAGGTTTGGAACCGACGGGCATGCATGCAACAGGGCCCCACGCTCTTTTAAATATGAAGTCATGTGGGAGCGGCACCCGGAACTGATGAATGTAGTGGGAGAAGGATGGTTAAAGAATTCGGCGGACACGGTGACCGAGTTGCAGGCAAAGCTACAGAACCTGTCCACTGATTTGACTGTGTGGGACCGGACCCAGTTTGGGAATGTTCGCGCTGAGATCCAGAAGCTGAAAAGCGAACTTCAATCATTGCGTGCGATCCCAGGAAGATATGCGCCGACGCATGCTGAGGTAAAAATAGCAGACAGGCTAGTAGAGCATTTTCACAGAGAGGAAATATTGTGGAGGCAAAGAACAAGATTAGAGTGGCTTGCTCATGGTGATAAAAATACATATTTCTTCCACCTTAGAGCAAGCCGACGTCGAAGGAAAAATCAGATAAAATCATTGCAATTACCTGATGGAACAATAACAGAAAATACAGCGGAACTTGACGAGATGACAACCAGTTTTTACTCTGACTTGTACACTTCCGAAGGAGTACAAAACATGGAAGAGGTTTTAAACACAGTCCCTCGCCGAGTGACACAGGAAATGAATGATAGTTTAAATGCACCGTACATACAGGAGGAAGTGAAGAAAGGATTGTTTCAGATGTTTCCCGTTAAAGCACCAGGCCCAGACGGTTTCCCTGCTTATTTCTTCCAACGGCACTGGGATGTGTGTGGAGAGGAAGTCACCAAAGTTGTTCTGAGAATAGTGAACGGTACAGAATCGGCTGAGTGTATTAACAACACCTTGCTGGTGTTGATCCCAAAGGTAAAGAATCCCACATTACTGTCTCAGTTCAGACCAATCAGTCTTTGCAATGTTCTTTACAAGATAGCCTCGAAGGTGATATCTAACCGTCTGAAACTAGTCCTTCCTGAGATCATATCGAGCGAGCAATCCGCTTTTGTTCCAGGTAGACTGATCACAGATAATATTATCGCTGCTTATGAGTGTTTGCATTTTATGAAAAGGAACAAGGCAAAGAAAAACCAACATTGCGCTTTAAAGCTTGACATGATAAAAGCTTACGATAGAGTAGAATGGGATTATCTGAAGGCAATTATGATCAAGTTGGGCTTCATGGAAAGGTGGGTTAGAATTGTGATGAATCTTATAAACTCTGTCACCTTTTCGGTTTTGTTCAATGGGAAGAAATTAAAGGAGTTCAAGCCATCAAGGGGTATTCGCCAAGGGGACCCAATCTCTCCATATTTGTTCTTGATAGCAGCAGAGGGCCTTTCGTGCCTATTAAAATCCAAAGATGAGTCATCTAATTTGGGTGGATTGCAAGTGGCTCCTACGGCGCCACGAGTAAACCATCTTCTATTCGCTGATGACAGCCTGCTGTTTTTTAAGGCTAATAGTATGGGAGCATTGGAGGTGCACCAGGTTCTGGATACCTATTGTCAGGCAACTGGGCAAAGGATAAACTATGATAAATCATCTATCATTTTCAGCAAAGGAGTTCCGGAGAGTGTAAGGGATGAGATCAAGGGACTACTTCATGTGCCCAATGAGACACTAAATGAGAAATATCTGGGTATGCCTTCGGATGTTGGATCATCAAAAAATGGCGCGTTTAAATATTTGAAGGACCGCTTGTGGAGCAGAATCAAGGGATGGATTGAGAGAACAATGTCTTCGGCGGGGAAAGAAGTTCTGGTCAAAGCAGTAGCCCAAGCTATACCTGTCTTTTCTATGTCCTGTTTCAAACTGCCCAGAGGACTTTGTGAAAGTCTTAACATGATGATTAGAAAGTTCTGGTGGGGTAGCAAGAATGGTCAACGAAAACCGTACTGGGTGTCTTGGAAGGATATGACTCAGCCAAAAGCAATGGGTGGCCTGGGGTTTAAGGATTTTGAGTTGTTTAATTTGTCTTTGCTTGCTAAACAAGCATGGAGGATCTTGCAGAACCCTGATACACTAAGTGCGCGCATTCTAAAGAGTGTATATTTCCCGACATCTACAATTCTTAAAGCAAGTCTGGGATCACATCCGAGCCAGGTGTGGAGAGCAATCCTAGAAGGCCGTGATGTCCTAAACCTGGGCCTTATTCGAAGGATTGGTAATGGGACAGAAACAAGTATCTGGGAGGAAAACTGGATTCCTAGAGATGAAATGATGAGGCCGTACGGCTGCCTGATACAAAACCCACTGTCACTAGTGTCGGAACTCATAGATGCTACGTCTGCAAGGTGGAATGTTCAGCGCCTTCAAGAAGTTTTTCTCCACATTGACGTTCAGCCAATCTTGAGCATCCCAATTTGTACGAGAAATATACAAGATAGTTGGGCATGGAATTTTGAGAAGAAGGGTATGTTCACTGTCAGGTCCGCATATAACATGTTGATCTCGATCAGGAAGAGGAGGGAAGCATGGTTGGAAGGAAACACAGGATCGTCAACAACGAGCAAAGAGAGTGGGGATTGGAAGAAACTTTGGCACACTCCGGTACCAGGGAAGGTTCGGATGTTCCTGTGGCGACTTGCAAAACAATCATTGCCGACGAATGACGTTCGGGCCCATCGCAACATGGCGTAGTCGAGTGTCTGTGGGATGTGCGGAGTACAGGATTCATGGCGCCAGTCGTTGCTGGAATGCACAACGTCACGGTGCACTTGGGCGTTGTCTGAAGAAGAAATCGGGCAGAAAATCACGGGCACGACCGAACCATCAGCGAAACAGTGGCTATTCACAATGATGAATCTATTATCTGATGCGCAATTTGTGAAGATGGCTGTAACGCTCTGGGCGATTTGGTCAGCAAGGAGGAACGCGATCCACGAAGGGATATTTCAAAGTCCGCATGCTACTCATTTTTTCGTTGAGAGGTTCATCTCTGAACTGGATATGATCAAGGGCCCTACATCAACTCAACCCAGTACGCGTAGAAGAACGGTGGGAAGCTCGCGACCTAAGGCGCCGCCGCCGGGCTTTGCAAAAATCATGTAGATGCTGCTGTTGCTCGATCCAGGGGAACGGCAGCGGCGATATGCAGAGATGATCAAGGACAGTATTAGGGTAGTTCTTCTCTGCTAATTTATGGCATGCAGGATCCGGCCACACTAGAGATCATTGCGTGTCGGGAGGCATTGGCGCTGGCTGAGGACCTGGGAGTTCAGAATATTGTCATCTCGTCAGATGCAAAACAAGCAGTACAAGATCTGAACAAAGCAAGCAGAGGCCGGGATGGGGCTATCATCGAGGAGATACACGCTAGAGCTTCTAATTTTACTTGCTCTTTTATGTTTGAAAGTCGGTCAGTCAATGTAGAGGCACACAAACTTGCTAGATTTTCTCTTTCTCTTGATCAGGGGCGTTATCTTTGGCTTGTCCAACCCCATGATTCGAATTGTATCCCACACGTTGTGGTTTATGATCAATAAAGCTTTTGCTTTACCGCTCAAAAAAAAAATTGCAGTCTTTGCCTACCTTGTTTTATGGTAGCTCTGCCACTGCACCCACTTTCCAAGATTTTGCACGGAGCTACACGACATTAAGCAGTGGTACATGCTCCATCATTCTATAAGGTTGAGCAAATACACGAGAGTACATGTGGGAGACAATTCGGGTTGTAATAGGCATCGCTGCAGTTTAACCATCTGGAAGCATGCCGGAGATTCTTCCATGCAAGTTTGGCGCTGAAACGTATCCGGTGTCGCTTACTAAGTAGTTGCTCGCTTGCCCCGAAGAAAATGCTGAATTACTCGGTAACTTGAGGAGGATACATAGCCATTCTGATGACTACGAGACTCACGATTACATGATTAGAATAGCATATAGTCTATCCGAATTCGGACTGAGATTAGACTACCCTGCAAAAAATGAGATATCGGACTGAGATTGATAGGACCTGAACAGTTTGTGGAGTCTGAGCTTTATTGGTAGTCTATTGCCTGCGCGCTGCAGGCAATACCTTTTCTTTTATAGTATCAAAATTTTGGATTATTGTTTATATAAAGCATTTTCATGCATTATTCAATATATTAATGCATTCTTTTATATGATAATATTATTTGATTTTAGTGAGCTAGGAACATGGAAAGAATTATTTGTTCTCCTGTTGTAACGCACAAAAAATGCTGACGCTGTAAAGGTTCTTGAGCAGAGGTATTAGCAGTTGGATGCTCCGTGCTGCCACTTCGGTTAACTGCTTGCTATTGGATGGAATACTGTAAGATTGAGAGGGAATTACAGTGAAAGATGAAGATAAGGTCTCTTTTGCTAGGTGAGTAATAACTATACAGGGAATATCACCATTTTTTTTTATATTTCTAAGCACATACTCCCTCTGTAAAGTAATATAAGATCTTTTAGATTAGCAATGATCACTAATCTAAAAGATCTTATATTAGTTTACGGAGGGATTATTTATTTAATTTGTCTCCATTGCCATGCATGAAATTTTTCGATAGTGCATATAATAAGTGTAGATGAGACGGGGGTGGCATTCACCATCATCGCAAGTTTGTGAAATTAAGTCGGTGCAGGCAGAACCTCGCGAAGTGGAATGCTAGAGGGTGATGAACAAGCTCATCACCTTGAGATTGATCATGTTCTCCGTCTCCGTGAATAGGTGGCCCTACTGATCAACAGCAACGAAGAGGGCACGTGGCAACATGGATGGATCACTAGCAGTGTGAATTTGTTTCTTCCATTGCTCACTAGCAGTGTGGATTTGTTTTTCCCGGTCGCAACGCATGGGCATTTTTGCTAGTAATTATTATGAGGATAGGATTCTCCATCCCTCGACGCATGGGTGGTCGTCCGATTTGGCCTACCTACAGAATGGTTTTGAGTGTTGATTATAGAATATGCTATCAAAAACTACATCAATTATTATAGGTTGATATGATCTCTATTAATTTGTTCCTCCAATTATTTTGTAGTTGAAAATCGTTTGTGCGCCCTCTTTTTTCCTTGTAAAATCACTTAACAGACTTTATTAAGCTAAAAAGATTTGTGTTCTATTCAAAGCAATTTGGGTTTTATTTTTGAATTGTGGTAGTTTATTGATGGATATTTTTAAATTTAGAATTTAGGTGTTGATCTATCTGTTAAAAAGTAGCTTGACCAGTGTACACGTTGGGTGTCATGGCCTATACATTGCCGGTAGAGGTGTTGAGTGTCGCCTTGAATGGTTTAAAAGGTATTGCGGGCCGAGATAAATAATAATGGACCTCGGCGCCTTTGAGAAGAACTTGGTGAATGTTATTAAAGTAGAAAATTAATTTCCGCTAAAATAAGAGACATATTTAATTCCACCTCAATGAATGTACAGTAAAGATTATTTTTTGAGGGAATTAAATGTTTATTTTGCTGCTATGATTTGAAAAATTAATGAGCATATATATCTTATATTTATCTAATTTATATGAGAATATTTTTAGTAGGGTTATATTTCCAATTAACTTTGGTGAGTACTGAATACACATTTATTGTATACCAAATATTTATAAATTTATCTCTCTATATATAGCCTGCATCTTTTTGTGCTGACACACAAATATATTTGCAAAGCTTTAGTTGTCAGCCTGAGCTAGAGCACCAACAATGGCGAAGCACACTACCCTCCTCCTCGTGGCAATAGTAGACATCCTTCTCACTGCCACCGCCGCCACCATGGCCAAGGCCCTAGCCCCCGCAGCCAAGCCGACGGCGTACGAAATGCTAGGGCGATATGGCTTCCCACAAGGCATCCTCCCGCAGGGAGTGCATGCCTACAAGCTCCGACCGGACGGCTCCTTTGAGGTACACTTCTCCGATGAATGCAAATTGTGTGTCGACGGCCAGTACAACATCCACTACAGCACTCGGGTCGCCTGGAACATAAAAATGACACGATCAGCACTCTTGAAGGCATTAAGGTGAAGGTCTTTGTTGCGTGGGTCAGCATAAAGGAGGTTGGCCGTGATGGGGATGAGCTTAGGCTGCACGCCGGGATGATATCCAAGTCATTCCCGGTAGATGTTTTCTCCTCTAGCCCTAAGTGTAACTGAGACTCGACTGCAAGATCGACACAAGTGTCGCCACACTAGTAGAAAAAGGGTCAAACGTGAAGCACATTAGTGCCGGTTTGAATTAGAACCGGCACTAATGTGTACATTAGTGCCGGTTCGTGGCGGCGATCAATAGTACCGGTTCATGGCGAACCTTTAGTACCGGTTCATGCCACGAACCGGTACTAAAGAGGCTGCATCAGCCTGCGGTCAGGCTATGGCCCCACCATCACCATTTAGTGCCGGTTCTTACCACGAACCGGTACTAATGAGTTTATGGCAAGCTGTTTTTAGTCCCACCTCGCCAAGAGAGAGGCAGTATGAGCGGTTTATAAGCCATGAGTGCACAGACAATGATGAAGAGTTGCAATGCTCACCTACATGTTGATTAGCTTCAAGCCTTGCGGAATAGCAGAGATTGCACTGAGCTATGTGCAGTGCAGTCTACACTATTCTGAATGGCTTGAAGCAAATTAACCACCATTGCACCTCTTTTTTATTTTTAATAACTTATTTAAACTCCGGACTTCTTTTGTGTTCAGTATGCAGCATTTAAAGCGACGTCATCAATTTCCAACATGTTCTGACATCATTTGTTGTTTTTCGGTCATTTACCTAATTGTTTAGAGAGCTAAATGACCGTGAAATTGAAAATCACTACAAAATGAATCCTGAAAATGTTGAAACTTGGCATGGTATCATCATATCACTCGCATAGCATGCGCGAAAGAGTAGAGAGGGTCACGGCAAAAACTGGACGCACTTCGTGTACAAACTGGACAAACTCTTTCCGAGTATCAGGGTTTCGGAGTCCGGAGTGGGTACTAATGTGCATCCCACCAATCAGGAAGAATCACACAGATCGTGTGTTTCTTTCTAACTCTTGCGAGTCGTTGGATCAAGGGTGTGTTTCTTCCTAGCTCATGTGAGTCGTTGGATCGAAACTACCACAATCACTTTGTGAGCCAGACGACCCTATATATAGCTAGCCCACCTCTCGTCTTCCCTGCATAAGTCTTTCAGTTCATCGACTACATACATCTACCAGTTCATCGATTGCATACATCTACCAGTTCATCGACTGAATACAAATCATTCAGATTCGCCATCATACGTCCAACCGTGCATTTGATATGCATATATATGCATCACGAGCCACGGTTGGGCTGTATGATGGCGATACCGATTGGTTTGTTCTAGATCCGACATAAAAGGTTTGATACAACTTCTTTTTTGTGACATAAGAGCTATCTCTCCTCCTACCTATTTTAGTTACACAACTACCTATTTGTGCCAAATTTTCACTTTTGCTGTTGCTCTTGCATCATAAGCATCCATGTTAACTGGACTTACAAGTAATGCAATTTAACCAAACTATCTTGTGATCTTCGCCAAGAGAGAGGCAGTATGAGCGGTTTATAACCCGTGAGTGCACAGACAATGACGAAGAGTTGTAATGCTCACCTACATGTTGATTAGCTTTAAGCCTTGCGGAATAGCATAGATTGCACTGAGCTATGTGTAGTGCAGTATACACTATTCCGAATGGCTTGAAGCAAATTAACCAGCATTGCACCTCTTTTTTATTTTTAATAACTTATTTAAACTCCGGACTTCTTTTGTGTTCAGTATGCAGCATTTAAAGCGGCGTCATCAATTTCGAACATGTTCTGACATCATTTGTTGTTTTTTGGTCATTTACCTAATTGTTTAGAGAGCTAAATGACCGTGAAATTGAAAATCACTACAAAATAAATCCTGAAAATGTTGAAACTTGGCATGGTATCATCATATCACCCGCATAGCATGCGCAAAAGAGTAGAGAGGGTCATGGCAAAAACTGAACGCACTTCGTGTACAAATTGGACAAACTCTTTCCGGGTATCAGGGTTTCGGACTATACAAAAATAAATAATGCAGAAAATAAAAAAACCATACAAAAATATTACTCAAAAATAAATAGAAGAGAACAAATAATGCAAAAAAGAAAAAACTATATAAAAACTACTCAAAAATAAATAAAAGAAAATAAGTAATGCAGAAAAGAAAAAACTATATAGCAAAATTGTTGGCACACTGCCCTGTGGGTCTACCAGACCTAGGGTGTGCAAATGCAGGCCCAGGAGGGCCAGCAGACCCACAGGGCAGCGTGCCTAATTAATTAGGCCCAGAAGCCTGCTATATAGAGGAGTTCGAAGAGGTAGCCGCGGTTGGGTTTATAAATCAGTGCGGCTGCCCTTCGCCGGGCGAGGTGGGACTAAACTTTGGGGTGGCAGCGCAAGGCCTTTAGTACCGGTTGGTGGCTCCAACCGGTACTAAAGGCCCCCCCTTTAGTACCGGTTGGAACCACCAACCGGTACTAAAGGTCTGCTCTTCCCGCCTCTTTGCCTGGCCAAAGTAGGCCTTTAGTACCGGTTGGTGGCTCCAACCGGTACTAAAGGCTCACCCTATATATACAGCACTTACGAAATTTCAGTTACATCTCCCCACTTCTTTCGTCAACCTCTCGCGCGCCGCTCCCGGCGTCGCCGCCCGTCGCCCGTCGTCGTCGTCGTCCCCGCCGCCGCCCCGAACGCCGCGCGCCGCTCCCGTCGTCGTCGCCCGTCGCCCGTCGTCGTCGTCGTCCCCGCCGCCGCCCCGAACGCCGCGCGCCGCTCCCGTCGTCGCCGCCCGTCGCCCGTCGTCGTCGTCGTCCCCGCCGCCGCCCCGAACGCCGCGCGCCGCCGTCCGTCGTCGTCCCGCGCCGCCGTCCGTACGTATCTCGCTCTCTCCTCGCGCGTACCCGGCCGCCGCGCCGCGCGCCGTCCGCCCCGAACGCCGCGCGCCACCGTCCGTCCCCGCCGCCGCCCCGAACGCCGGCGCCCCCACCCCGTACGCCGGCGCCCCCGCTCGTACATACGGGGCGGCGCGCATGCACACACACACATGCATATACCACACATGCATACACACGCATACACACATACGCACACACATATACGTATACACACACATACACACACATTTTTTTTCTTATTTTCTGTTTTTCAGAAAAGTTAATTAGATGATCGAATGTTAGATTAATGTCGAATGTTAGATGAATTAGCTAGATAGAAAAATTTAGGTATATGAGATTTGAACTAGTTCAATAATTAATATAACTAGTTTATTTTTAGTAAGAAAAATTTAGGTATATGAGATTTGAACTAGTTCAATAATTAATATAACTAGTTTATTTTTAGTAAGAAAAATTTAGGTATCTGAGATTTGATGATCTAATTAAAATATTATTTATTAATGAGTTTTTCTGTTTATTTAATTTTTTATATATTTTGATTTTATATAAATGTTAGATTAATGTCGAATGTTAGATGAATTAGATACAAAAGTTAAATATATAGTAATGTCAATTGAATATATAGTTAGATATATTAATGTCAAATGTTAGGTGAATATATATTTGGCTAGATATAGGTGTTTAATGTTTCACCTATATGAACATAGGAAATGTCATCTGACGACGAAAAAGATTTTATTTTGTGCGAACACTGTGAAGACCAGCGCGGCCTGTGCGACCAAAATTTCCTTGTTGATGGTAGGCGCTTCAGCATCAAGCTGGATGAGACATTCGAAGTTGATACAGTAAGTCACTTTGTCAATTATCAGTTGAATGCAAAACTTATGCTTCATTTGCTTCAACTTATAATTTTAAATTTTCACTATTCTACTATAGCGCATTCCCTGCCATGCAAGAATTTTTGTCTTGGATAAGATAGGTTTTAGTGCTATAGATGATATGGAGGTAAAGAGAGTTTACTTGAAGACGGAGCATGGGTATACTTTCAATGTCAAATTATATAATGGAGACACATACACCCATTTTGAATGCAAAACTTGGCAAGCACTATGCAAGGCTTATGCATTTGAGCCTGATATGGTTATCACCTTTGATATTCGTCCGGAAGATGATATTGAAGGTAATATAGACATCTGAGTCGATGTGCAAACGCCTCCAGTTCTACCATTTGGTGAGTTTTTCTCAACCATGCATGCATATGTTTATGTCTTTCATACAGTTTATTCAAAAATAGTTGACAACTAATTTGTATTGTCAGCTTATTTCGGTTCAAGCAAACATGTCCGGCGCTTGGTAGACAGGACCTACTACTGCCCCGGGGCTCAACTAAACTACGAGGAGATAAGTCATTATGTTTCATGGCTTGAGGATCTTAATACTGTCAAGACAAATTTTTTTCCTAAACTTAGAAATGTTAGTACTCAAAACGTGCGACCAATGGTGATCGTATTGAACTACGGTCACATCTATAATCAAAAGATGGTAAGATTTTAAATATTTGTCCTTAATTAGTGCATCTTTTGCATACATTATTTTTGAAGCTAAACTTTCATTGCTTAGTTTATTAATTACTATACGATGTTGTTCAACAGGGACTTCCGATGACAGTTGTGCCTCAGTGGATCGAGACAAAAGGTCGCATGTCAATGGTTAGCTTACGACCAAGATTTCCTACATTGCACATGAGTGCATTCAGGATTTCTGAAAGCGAAGAATGCTTAATAGTGAAAGATTGGAGCAAAATTGTTAACGATCGCAGAGAAGTACTAGGGGGCAGTAAGGTGAAGCGCAACCCAAGATTAGGAGACAGATTCATCTGCATGCTCCAGTATGATGAATCAGGAGAGCTATACATGTTCTATGCTATTCTACCTGAGAGGGAACAGCAGGATCAGTAGCTACTAGTTCATGCTCTTAATTAGTACTTGTCTCATGTCCGTGTCCTGAACTTCGATCTTGGTGACGATTATGTTGAACTTGATGATATCTTTGCTTCTGTTACAAAGTGAATGTTTCCCCTTTAAGCTAGCCAGCGTTGATGATGATTAGATAGCTAGCGCGGTAATGACTATGATGATTAAATAGTGGTAATTAGACGACTACGATGATTTTTAGCTAGCTAGAGTTTATTTATTTATTAATATGCGATGATGATGATGATGATGATGACGACTACAACTCATTATAACGTAAAACAATCCTAAATTAAATTGATAACACAAATTTAATTGAAAAATACAAAATAAAACAAAAACACACAACCATTTAGTACCGGTTGGTTACGAACCGGTACTAAAGGGCTCCCGGCCCCCGGAGCTGGCTCGTGCCACGTGGTTCCCATTTAGCACCGGTTCGTGCTGAACCGGTACTAAAGGGGGGGCCTTTAGTGCCGAAACGTTAGTGCCAGTTCCATAATCAGCACTAAAGGCCCTTACAAACTGGTGCTAATGGCCCGTTTTCTACTAGTGCCATCCCAGTCTGCCTCTTCGATCACGTCGCTTGACGTTTCCTTCTTTCTTCGTAGAATTGATTATGCACGTTGGTGCTTGTTTTGCAACCCCTTACCATCTTACCAATTCATGTACTCCCATTTTAGTAGTATGGGCTGAGATTGAATGATATAAAAAAGTGCCTTTTGTTCGTGATTGCAAAATTTATTTGTGAGATTTCAATTAACGAGGTGCTGGACGGTGAATGCGTTATCTAATTAGAGAAGGCATAATGGTATTGTGGCACAAAAGGAAACTTTCACTTAATTAGCTCTCAACGTCGTCTTAGATATAATTAGATTTTTTTTATCTTAAAGATAGCTTACCACATTTCCCATCTGGTATCTTTTTTTGCGAGGAAACTTTTGATCATTTAATCAAGCCACGTCAGCATTGGAGCGAGCCAAAGACGCGCCTCGTCATCGCCCCTCCCTCACCGGAGTCAGGCCAAACTTGTTGTATTAGATAGTCAGAAACTCATCATGCTAAGGCCCCACAAGATCAGTGCACCAGGACAGTAAACCTTGCCTATGAAGAAAAATATAGATCGAAAGGATTCAACATGAAGACACACGACAAAGATGAACACAGACTGGATCCATGTAGATCCACCAAACACTAGCATCGGCTGAATCTCATGAGTCTGCCACACACCACCACATGCCCTTCGATGATGCTAGATGCATCACCAAGACGGGCGCTAGGCGGGGTGAACCTTATTCCATCTTTAGAGTGATACCATCGCATGGTCTTCCTGAGCAAGACACAAACCCTACACAAACTCACAGAAACAACTGATGGAGGCAAGATCCCTCCCGCCGGCAAGGGTCAGGGTCCACCACTCCTTCATAAAGATATTGATAGATACTTGCATATAGATATTGACAAACACATGTTGGTGTGTTACCTTGAAAAAATAAATGTAGCAATGTAATATTCTACACACTCCCTCTATTTTAAATTAATTAAAATTTTAAATTCGTCCTAATTGAAAAAAAATGACCAAAAATTTTATCAACATCTACAACATGAATTTCTAAATATATGTACATACTGTATATATTTGATGGTGTATATTTTAGCACAAGTTTCTGTAGACTTTGTAAAAAGTTTAACTTGGAATATATCTAGATCTTTAATTAATTTGAAATTGGGTAAGTAATATTTAATGGTTACGTGCAGTGGTGGAGCTTGGCGAATTTTTTTTCTTTAAAAATCGGTGTGGTAATGGGCTGATTCAATTTCATTTCTTATGTGCTGGTGGGGTAGCCAAGATTTTTCTAGAATGTCCGCCACAGCTTGCATGCCTCAAAGAAATAAGTTGATTAAATTTAATTCCTCTAAAAAATTAAATGCAATTGAGAGCCGTGCGGAGAGGGGTAAATATTCCGCGTGTAAGGCTGGGTGTGTCAACCTAAACACGCATGTTACTAAAAAAAAACCTAAAAACGCATTTCCGGTGATTATATGGGCTATGCCACTCGAGTCACTGTATTGTTTCCTGCTTCTGTTGTTACGAATATCCTGATTTACTTGGGCTTTTCCGTTCTTCTTTCTTTTTCTCTTGCATTTCATTTTTGAATTTTTTTTCTGTTTATTTTAATTTTTTATTGGAAAATTTACCTTTTCTATTTTTTATTCATCAACACCTTTTAAATTTTAAATGCTTCAACTAAAATTGGAGATTTTCTTTTTAGTTCATTAACATTAGTTTTTATTTAAAAAATCCTGAACTAATTTAAATTGAAACGTTTTGAAATTTGCAAATATTTTCTTATTTGCAAGCTTTTGTGAAATTGATTTTCATTACAAAAAGAAATGTGAACTTTTTAAAAATTCTTTAACATGTTAAATTTCTGTAATATTTTAAAATATTTTACAATTATTGAACATTTGTGTTCATTTTTTTAAAACTCAAGAACATTGTATAAAATATCGTCACCATTTATAAAAATTAATGTAGTTGCAAGAAGAAAAAAAACAACTGAAAAAACTGTTCAGCCCATCGCTAGCATATAATAAAACTGACCGAAGAAACAACCAAAAGTACGTAGAATGGTAAATGGTCAATGACCCGATTTTGTGTTTGGTCAATGACCCGATTCCTATGTGCGGAACATGAAGTCTTGTGAAATGTTTGATATCTGGCACAACTAAGGACCTATGGTAGTGCAACACTATTTGGCACCTGTACGTGACTACATGTACGATTTTGTGACCATTTTCATTGTCTTAGTTTCAAAGTTCTACTTCCCCGTTGAACTCCTTTACTAGCGGCCGTAGCGGGGACAACTATAATGTATGCAGTTTCACAACCAAATAGAATATAATGCTTGTAGATATTAGTGTAAACAAAGGAGCCTACTCAGAAAAGGGGGACATGAGAAGAAATAATGGCAAAGAACTGGCGGTCTTAATGAGATCATCTGATAGCTCTACCAAAGTCAAGTCACATGTACGCCGATCACCATACTAACCGTAGTTTTTTGTTCGAGGCCCAAAATTAGGTCTTGTAGAGTCGCCATAACGACCTTGGCCTCCATACTTCTTGCAGGCAGCTTCAAATCGATCATGCGAGCCTATAAATTTGTAGGCCGGAGGGGTTTTGATATGGAGCGGGCACCAAACCAAATCGCTCGCCAAGGAGTGAAGTTTGATGCCATCTTCTTCCTTCTATATACAGTCCCGCCAATGATGCAGTCATCCGTATGTCCGCCACCTTGACTTCTGGCAATAGCGCAACCACTTTTGCATCGAGAAGAGCACCCATTAATGACAAATGACATGTGTCGCACCCATTTACCTACCACGACCGTCAATTCTAACCACGTTTCCCGTCGAAGCATTCCCTTTTGCAGGTATATAAACCGACCCACCTCCTCGGGGCGCCACTACTCACCCATCTTTGTTGTCGGCACCACAACCACCCACATCTGCCATGTCGGGGCAGTGGAGCCCTCCTATCCCCCTGCGAGACAAAAGAGGACCGTGCCGAGAGAAATTCTGTGAAAGGGCCTCATCGTGGTCTCCGTGGTTCAAGGAGGATTGGCTCGATCAGGCTGAATCAACCCTTGGGATGGAGCACTTCCCCGCCACCCAGCACTACCTTGCGTTCATGTCAACTACTGCCTTGGCAGCGTTGTAGCTTAGTCCCGCAATGAAGACACACATGTGCTCATAGACCTCCTGATTGCGGAAGTGGAAGAACCTGAAGAATCTCGTCTCTGAGGTCACTTCCAAATATAGGAAGAGGCCGCAATAGATATTTATGATTCAATAAATTAGTTATATTTTGATTTCGTTAGCGGAAATCGTGCTAGTAAGCATTGTGGAAATCAAGTTCAAAACCAGCTTGAGTTTTCATCAATTTTTGTTGATGAGATGGGGAAGAAAAAGTTCTTATTAGCCCATGAAAAATGGGTCCCATCAGCAACAAATTTTGGAAGGCTTTGTTTAGAGCATCTACAGCCGGGCCTCTCATACCCGTCTCAAACGCCCGGGCAGGTCATCCGGTCACTGAATGGTCAAAAAAATCGACCCAGCCGGACCTCTCAAACCACGGACAAACGCCTAGGCTGGCTGGTGCAGGAAATATGCCCTAGAGACAATAATAAAGTTATTATTTATTTCCTTATATCATGATAAATGTTTATTATTTA
Source organism: Triticum urartu (assembly GCF_003073215.2). Classification (NCBI taxonomy): domain Eukaryota; kingdom Viridiplantae; phylum Streptophyta; class Magnoliopsida; order Poales; family Poaceae; genus Triticum; species Triticum urartu. The sequence goes on along the minus strand of NC_053024.1, from coordinate 701,126,660 downwards.
TGCTAGAATTGTATTACCCGGAAACATAATACATGTGTGAATACATAGACAAACAGATTGTCACTAGTATGCCTCTACTTGACTAGCTCGTTGATCAAAGATGGTTATGTTTCCTAACCATAGACATGAGTTGTCATTTGATTAACGGGGTCACATCATTAGGAGAACGATATGATTGACATGACCCATTCCGTTAGCTTAGCACCCGATTGTTTAGTATGTTGCTATTGCTTTCTTCATGACTTATACATGTTCCTATGACTATGAGATTATGCAACTCCCGTTTACCGGAGGAACACTTTGTGTGCTACCAAACGTCACAACGTAACTGGGTGATTACAAAGGTGCTCTACAGGTGTCTCCGAAGGTACTTGTTGGGTTGGCATATTTCGAGATTAGGATTTGTCACTCCGATTGTCGGAGAGGTATCTCTGGGCCCTCTCGGTAATGCACATCACTTAAGCCTTGCAAGCATTGCAACTAATGAGTTAGTTGCGGGATGATGTATTACGGAACGAGTAAAGAGACTTGCTGGTAACGAGATTGAACTAGGTATTGAGATATCAACGATCGAATCTCGGGCAAGTAACATACCGATGACAAAGGGAACAACGTATGTTGTCATGCGGTTTGACCGATAAAGATCTTCTTAGAATATGTGGGAGCCCATATGAACATCCAGGTTCCGCTACTGGTTATTGACCGGAGACATGTCTCGGTCATGTCTACATAGTTCTCGAACCCATAGGGTCCGCACGCTTAAAGTTTCGATGACGGTTATATTATGAGTTTATATGTTTTGATGTACCGAAGGTTGTTTGGAGTCCTGGATGTGATCCCGGACATGACGAGGAGTCTCAAAATAGTCGAGACATGAAGATTGATATATTGGAAGCCTATGTTTGGATATCGGAAGTGTTCCGGGTGAAATCGGGATTTTACCGGAGTACCGGGAGGTTACCGGAACCCCCCGGGGACTTAATGGGCCTTAGTGGGCCTAGGTGGAAGAGAGGAGAGGTGGCTAGGGCTGGGCCGCGGGCCCCTCCCCCCCAGTCCGAATAGGACAAGGAGAGGGGGGCGGCGCCCCCCCTTCCTTCTTCTCCTCCACTCCTTCCCCCTCCCAAGTCCTAATCCAACTAGGAAAGGGGGGGAGTCCTACTCCCGGTGGGAGTAGGACTCCTCCTGAAGCGCCTCCTCCCTGGCCGGCCGCACCCCCCTTGCTTCTTTATATACAGGGGTAGGGGGCACCCCATAGACACAACAATTGATCGTTTGATCTTTTAGCCGTGTGCGGTTCCCCACTCCACCATAGTCCACCTCGATATTGCTGTAGCGGTGATTATGCGAAGCCCTGCGCCGGTAGAACATCAACATCGTCACCACCCCGTCGTGCTGACGAAACTCTCCCTCAACACTCTGCTGGATCGGAGTTCGAGGGACGTCATTGGGCTGAACGTGTGCTGAACTCGGAGGTGTTGTACGTTCGGTACTTGATCGGTCAGATCGTGAAGACGTACGACTACATCAACCGCGTTGTGCTAACGCTTCCGCTTTCGGTCTACGAGGGTACGTGGACAACACTCTCTCCTCTCGTTGCTGTGCATCACCATGATCTTGCGTGTGCATAGGGATTTTTTTGAAATTACTACGTTCCCCAACAGTGGCATCTGAGCCTGGTTTTATGCGTAGATGTCATACTTTGGTTTGGTGGTACTGTTGGATGAAGCGGCCCGGACCGACATTACGCGTACGCTTACGCGAGACTGGTTCTACCGACGTGCTTTGCACACAGGTGGTTGGCGGGTGTCAGTTTCTCCAACTTTAGTTGAACCGAGTGTGGCTACGCCCGGTCCTTGCGAAGGTTAAAACAATACCAACTTCACAAACTATCATTGTGGTTTTGATGCGTAGGTAAGACGTGTTCTTGCTAAGCCCGTAGCATCCACGTAAAACTTGCAACAACAAAGTAGAGGACGTCTAACTTGTTTTTGCAGGGCGTGTTGTGATGTGATATGGTCAAGACATGATGCTAAATTTTATTGTATGAGATGATCATGTTTTTTAACCGAGTTATCGGCAACTGGCAGGAGCCATATGGTTGTCGCTTTATTGTATGCAATGCAATCGCCCTGTAATGCTTTACTTTATCACTAAGCGGTAGCGATAGTCGTGGAAGCATAAGATTGGCGAGACGACAAAACGATGCTACGATGAAGATCAAGGTGTCGCGCCGGTGACAATGGTGATCATGACGGTGCTTCAGAGATGGAGATCACAAGCACAAGATAATGATGGCCATACCATATCACTTATATTGATTGCATGTGATGTTTATCTTTTATGCATCTTATCTTGCTTTGATTGACAGTAGCATTATAAGATGATCTCTCACTAAATTTCAAGATAAAAAGTGTTCTCCCTGAGTATGCACCGTTGCCAAAGTTCGTCGTGCCCAGACACCACGTGATGATCGGGTGTGATAAGCTTTACGTCCATGTACAACGGGTGCAAGCCAGTTTTGCACACGCAGAATATTCATGTTAAACTTGACGAGCCTAGCATATGCAGATATGGCCTCGGAACACTGAGACCGAAAGGTCGAGCGTGAATCATATAGTAGATATGATGAACATAGTGATGTTCACCATTGAAAACTACTCCATTTCACGTGATGATCGGTTATGGTTTAGTTGATTTGGATCACGTGATCACTTAGAAGATTAGAGGGATGTCTTTCTAAGTGGGAGTTCTTAAGTAATATGATTAATTGAACTTAAATTTATCATGAACTTAGTACCTGATAGTATCTTGCTTGTCTATGTTTGATTGTAGATAGATGGCCCGTGCTGTTGTTCCGTTGAATTTTAATGTGTTGCTTGAGAAAGCAAATTTGAAAGATGATGGTAGCAATTACACGGATTGGGTCCGTAACTTGAGGATTATGCTCATTGCTGCTCCGAAGAATTACGTCCTGGAAGCACCGCTGAGTGCCAGGCCTGCTGCTGATGCAACTAACGACGTTAAGAATGTATGGCAGAGCAAGCTGATGACTACTCGATAGTTCAGTGTGACATGCTTTACGGCTTAGAACCGGGACTTCAACAATGTTTTGAACGTCATGGAGCATATGAGATGTTCCAAGAATTAAAATTAATATTTCAAGCAAATGCCCGGATTGAGAGATATGAAGTCTCCAATAAATTCTACAGCTGCAAGATGGAGGAGAATAGTTCTGTCAGTGACCATATACTCAGAATGTCTGGGTACCATAATCACTTGACTCGGCTGGGAGTTAATCTTCCGATTGATAGTGTCATTGACAGAGTTCTGCAATCACTGCCACCAAGCTACAAGAGCTTCGTGATGAACTATAATATGCAAGGGATGGATAAGACAATTCCCGAGCTCTTCGTAATGCTAAAGGCTACGGAAGTAGAAATCAAAAAGGAGCATCAAGTGTTGATGGTCAGTAAGACCACCAGTTTCAAGAAGGGCAAAGGGAAGAAGAAGGGGAACTTCAAGAAGAACAGCAAGCAAGTTCCTGCTCAGGAGAAGAAACCCAAGTCTGGACCTAAGCCTGAGACTGAGTGCTTCTACTGCAAGCAGACTGGTCACTGGAAGCGGAACTACCCCAAGTATTTGGCGGATAAGAAGGATGGCAAGGTGAACAAAGGTATATGTGATATACATGTTATTGATGTGTACCTTACTAGAGCTCGTAGTAGCACCTGGGTATTTGAGACTAGTTCTGTTGCTAATATTTGCAACTCGAAACAGGGACTATGGATTAAGCGAACACTGGAAAAGGATGAGGTGACGATGCGCGTGGGAAATGGTTCCAAAGTCGATGTGATCGCAGTCGGCACGCTACCTCTACATCTACCTTCGGGATTAGTATTTGGCCTAAATAATTGTTATATGGTGCCAGCGTTGAGCATGAACATTATATCTGGATCTTGTTTAATGCGAGACGGTTATTCATTTAAATCAGAGAATAATGGTTGTTCTATTTATATGAGTAATATCTTTTATGGTCATGCACCCTTGAAGAGTTGTTATTTTTGATGAATCTCGATAGTAGTGATACACATATTCATAATGTTGAAGCCAAAAGATGCAGAGTTCCTAATGATAGTGCAACTTATTTGTGGCACTGCCGTTTAGGTCATATCGGTGTAAAGCGCATGAAGAAACTCCACACTGATGGACTTTTGGAGCCACTTGATTATGAATCACTTGGTACTTGCGAACTGTGCCTCATGGGCAAGATGACTAAAACACCATTCTCCGGAACTATGGAGAGAGCAACAGATTTGTTGGAAATCATACATACAGATGTATGTGGTCCGATGAATGTTGAGGCTCGTGGTGGATATCGTTATTTTCTCACCTTCACAGATAATTTAAGCAGATATGGGTATATCTACTTGATGAAGCATAAGTCTGAAACATTTGAAAAGTTCAAAGAAATTCAGAGTGAAGTTGAAAATCATCGTAACAAGAAAATAAAGTTTCTACGATCTGATCGTGGAGGAAAATATTTGAGTTACGAGTTTGGTCTACATTTGAAACAATGCGGAATAGTTTCGCAACTCACGCCACCTGGAACACCACAACGTAATGGTGTGTCCGAACTTCGTAATCGTACTTTACTAGATATGGTGCAATCTATGATGTCTCTTATAGATTTACTGCTATCATTTTGGGGATATGCTTTAGAGACGGCTGCATTCACGTTAAATAGGGCACCATCGAAATCCGTTGAGATGATGCCTTATGAACTGTGGTTTGGCAAGAAACCAAAGTTGTCGTTTCTGAAAGTTTGGGGCTGCGATGCTTATGTGAAAAAGCTTCAACCTAATAAGCTCGAACCCAAATCGGAGAAATGTGTCTTCATAGGATACCCAAGGGAGACTATTGAGTACACCTTCTATCATAGATCCGAAGGCAAGACATTCGTTGCTAAGAATGGATCCTTTCTAGAGAAGGAGTTTCTCTCGAAAGAAGTGAGTGGGAGGAAAGTGGAACTTGATGAGGTAACTGTACCTGCTCCTCTATTGGAAAGTAGTTCATCACAGAAACCGGTTTCTGTGACGCCTACACCAACTAGTGAGGAAGTTAATGATGATGATCCTGGAACTTCAGATCAAGTTACTACTGAACCTCGTAGGTCAACCAGATTAAGATCCGCACCAGAGTGGTACGGTAATCCTGTTCTGGAAGTCATGCTACTAGATCATGATGAACCTACGAACTATGAAAAAGCGATGGTGAGCCCAGATTCCGCAAAATGGGTTGAGGCCATGAAATCTGAGATGGGATCCATGTATGAGAACAAACTGTGGACTTTGGTTGGCTTGCCCGATGATCGGCAAGCAATTGAGAATAAATGGATCTTCAAGAAGAAGACTGACTATGACGCCCGGGTAATTAAGCTACAGTGATCCTCTGCTAATGGTGCCACGTCACCTCGTTTATAGTTGCTAATCTCGAGTTAGTTCGAAACCGATTCAAATTCAAATTCAAAAATAGGCAAACAATAAAAGTTTTCAAATATTAAAACTAAAATGTTCGGAGTCAACCAAATATTGCATAGATAATTATGGTGGAGAAACCACACTTTTATAAAATGTTTAAATACTCTTAAATGAATAAAAGAGTAGCAAAAACAATTATTTTAATGCTTTAAAAATAATAAACATTTTCAAAACTAAATTGTTATAAGTATTAAACTATTGTGGCAGTGGCATAATTTGTAAAATCCTATTTAGGTGCCACTTTGGTAATTTACTAAAACTAAAATAAAAGGAAACTAAAAGAAAGCAAAGTATAAAAAAACAGAAAACAAAACTAACAAAAAAAGGAAATAGAAGGAACCCCCCCCCCCCTTGGGCCACGGCCCAGCTGGCCTCTGGACCCACTAGGCCGGTCCAGTCGGCCCAGCCGCCGCCCGACCTAACCCTAGACGACCGACGCCCCCAGTCCCCTCGTTCCCCACTCCCCCCCTCTCGTTTCCCCGCACGCCTCCCTCTGCTTCCTCGATCTAGATCGGGGGCAACGACCCCGACCCCGATCCCACATCACCCCGCTCGTCCCTCGACACCACCGCTCGCCCTGCACCGGCCCGATGCCATCTGTCGTCGCCCGGAGCCCGCGCCGACCGCGCCAATCCGCCTCCTCGTCGGAGATGGACGGATCCCGGAGGCCCCGTCGCGGATCCAGCCTCCCATCGCCTTGCTCCGCCACTCGTCCCCGTCGACCTCCCCGACCTCCACCGAGCCCGTTGCCCCGTCCCTACTCTGCCCCATGAGCTTCCCCCTCTCCTCCCCTGTCTTCCACGCGCACGCTGCCGCGCACCGCGACTCCCGCCCGCTGCCATCGACCGCAGCGCTGCTGCCGCTGCCCCCCACGGCCTCGCCCCGGCGCGCGCTTCCTCCCCTGCTGCTGCAGCTGCTTGCCCGCGCCGTCGCCTGGGCCGTGCCGGCACCGCCACCGCCGCGCCACGCCGCGCGTGCCCTGCAGCACCCCCCAGCCACCGTTGTTGCTTCGCTGCGCCGACCGCCCCCTCCTCGCCGGCCCCGCTGCTCGCCCGCCTGCGCCGCCGCGCGCCTCCAGCAGCCCCCGTGCTAAGCCCGCCGCCCTGACCTCTGGCCTCGCCCCGCCGCTCCCTGCGGGCGAGCGCTTGCACAGGCGCCCGTAGCGCCCGCTAACCCGCAACGGCCCCCAGGGCCAATGACACATGGGGCCCAGCCCTAGAACGTTTAATAAAAAAAGATTAAAAAAACTAAATAAAAATAAAAACATTAATTAATTAATTAATTAATCCTAATTAGATTAGCCTAATTAACTAGTTTCACCTAATTAACTTTGATTAATTAACTAATAGTGAATGACATGCGGGACCCACATGTCAGTTGACCGAGTCAACGCCCTGTTGACTGCTGGCGTCATGCTGATGTCATGATGACGTCATGATGACGTCAGCATGCACTATTCTGGATAATGTTGTTTTAAAATAATTAATTAAATTCCAGAAATTAGTAAAATCTTTAGAAAATCATATCTTTTAATCCGTAACTCGGATTAAATTATTTTCAACATGAAAGTTGCTCAGAACGACGAGACGAATCCGAATACGCAGCCCGTTCGCCCGCCACGCATCCCTAGCATAGCGAACACGCAACTTTCCCCCCTCGTTTCATCTGTCCGAAAACGCGAAACACCGGGGATACTTTCCCGGATGTTTCCCCCCTTCACCGGTATCACCTCATACCGCGATAGGGCACCCCTAGCACCGATACTTGTCATGTCATGCATCGCTATGCATCTGTTTGCTTAAATATTTATTGTTTCTTCCCCCTCTTCTCTCGCTAGACACCGAGACCGACGCCGCTGCTACCCAGTACGACTACGGAGTTGACGACCCCTCTCTCTTGCCAGAGCAACCAGGCAAGCCCCCCCTTTGATCACCAGATATCGCCTACTCTTCTCTATACTGCTTGCATTAGAGTAGTGTAGCATGTTACTGCTTTCCGTTATTCCTATCCTGATGCATAGCCTGTCCTTGCTACTACTGTTGTTACCATTACCTGCTATCCTACTGCTTAGTATAGGATGCTAGTGTTCCATCAGTGGCCCTACACTCTTGTCCGTCTGCCATGCTATACTACTGGGCCGTGATCACTTCGGGAGGTGATCACGGGCATATACTATATACTTTACACAGTTACATTACTTATGATACTGTTCGGAGATGGGGGCTGAAGGGGCAGGTGGCTCCATCCCGGTAGAGGTGGGCCTGGGTTCCCGATGGCCCCCAACTGTTACTTTGAGGCGGAGCGACAGGGCAGGTTGAGACCACCTAGGAGAGAGGTGGGCCTGGCCCTGGTCGGCGTTCACGGATAATTAACACGTTTAACGAGATATTGGTATTTTGATCTGAGTCTGGCTACTGGCCTATACGCACTAACCATCTACGCGGGGACAGTTATGGGCACTCGACGTCGTGGTATCAGCCGAAGCCTTTCATGACGTCAGCGACTGAGTGGCGCGCGGATTGGCCCGTAAGCCTGCTCTTGTATTAAGGGGGCTAGTTCTGCTTCCGGCCGGCGTTCGCAAACGTGCAGGTGTGCAAAGGGCGATGGGCCCAGACCCATGCGCCATAGGATTTAGACTGGCGTGCTGACCTCTCTGTTATGCCTAGGTAGGGCTGCGACGTGTTGATCTTCTAAGGCTGGGCATGACCTAGAAAAGTGTGTCCGACCAAATGGGATCGAGCGTGTTGGGTTATGTGGTGCACCCCTGCAGGGAAGTTAATCTATTCGAATAGCCGTGATCTTCGGTAACAGGACGACTTGGAGTTGTACCTTGAACTTATGACAACTAGAACCAGATACTTAATAAAACACACCCTTCCAAGTGCCAGATACAACCGGTGATCGCTCTCTCACAGGGCACGAGGGGAGGATCATCGGTTTGGGTTATGCTATGCGATGCTACTTGGAGGACTTCAGTCTACTCTCTTCTACATGCTGCAAGATGGAGGTGGCCAGAAGCGTAGTCTTTGACAGGATTAGCTATCCCCCCTCTTATTCTGGCTTTCTGCAGTTCAGTCCAACCGATATGGCCCTTTACACATTTACCCATACATATGTAGTGTAGCTCCTTGCTTGCGAGTACTTTGGATGAGTACTCACGTTGCTTTCTCCTTCTTTCCTCTATCCCTTCTACCTGGTTGTCGAACCAGATGTTGGAGCCAGGAGAACTTGTTTAACTTATGTCTGTACTCAGATATTGTTGCTTCTGCTGACTCGTCTATGATCGAGCTCTTGTATTCGAGCCCTCGAGGCCCCTGGCTTGTAATATGATGCTTGTATGACTTATTTTTATTTGTAGAGTTGTGTTGTGATATCTTCCCGTGAGTCCCTGATCTTGATCGTACACGTTTGCGTGTATGATTAGTGTACGATTGAATCGGGGGCGTCACAAGTTGGTATCAGAGCCGACTGCCTGTAGGAATCCCCCTTCCACGCTCCTTGGCCGAAGTTGAGTCTAGACATTACAAAAACTTTTACTAACATGGCTATGCGGCCCATGGGCCCACGTCACCATTGGGTGGTATTAGGATCTTTTATTCCTCGTCTATACTCTGGGACTCTGATCTCTCTTCTATTCGGGTTAAATGATTTTGCTAAAATCTAACTTTAGGTTCTCGAAAATACTTCCTCCCGAAGAGCCCCATTCAGGCCAGATGATCGCCTGCTGCACCAGAAGATTTCGTAGTTACTCTCTGCTACTCTTTCGAGACTTTGTGCCCATCGCCTTTGCAAATTCCCTACCACTGTTATATCATTATGGATAACTATATCCACTTGCCCTTTTAAATCCCATTGATCTTGTTATTACAAGATACACCAAAAATTCTCTGTATTGTTCTGAGAATATTTTGTGCCTACTGACTTGCAGTTCCTCCCCACCTGAATACCCCTACGGATAATATCTCGCCCTTATCGAGTATCTACTCATCCCTAGTTGTTCATGTGTTTCACAATGGTCATCGAAATACTATTCGATCCTCCAAAAAAAATTCCTTAGTAGCTTATTGCTCTGCAATACTTGTCTGCTTGCATGATGGGTGCTTTCCATATGTATGGCAATATTCGTTAGTATCCTTAGGCACCGTCATTTTGATCCCTTTGATCCAACATGAGTGCGGATGCACGCAATCATCAGTTGATCCTTTTAAATTATCTTTCCGGCTCAGACGTCATTTTGAACATGGGCTGGTTCTCAACAAATCCAATTGCCGTCGATTGTACCCCTAAGGCTATTCAACTTATCCATCCCTAATCAGAACATTGCTTTTGATCCCTTGATTTGAAAATCATAATTCCATTTGCACTTGAGCTCTGGATTAGTCAGTTGTTTCCATAATCCAATGCCTTTGCATTCTTTCTTCTTCTGGTAAGAGTACCGATACTCACATCAGCTCCATTGTGTATCGTCAGATCCATTGTTTGATTTCATCCGACATCGTCCTTAATGTTCAATAACCTTGTGAGCCTTTCCACAGGTATATTAATGCCTTTGGTAAACTGTATCCTCTGCCTTGTCATCCATGCTCTACTTTTGAGCTTGTGTTATTTACTCCTGAAGTTTGTGATATATGTTCCTAAGATACCCGATGGTTTGAACTAATGCCTTCCCTAATCTGTGCAAACCCGGAAGATTTCACGGGTCATACTTATCTGGTATTTGCACCCAGGTAACTTTCAACAACTATGTCATTTTCAAATACAGGAGGTGATGAAAGGTTATGGCGTTGAACAAGTGGGAGTCGATTGAACTGTGTATATGCCCAATGGACACGATGTATACCTGATCATGGGAAGCTTCTCTTAAATAATTATCCTTGTTACAAGATCATCTTGTATCCTTCGATGTGGTTTCGCCCAAAATTTCTTCCTTTGATCCATTTCTTGGACAAGTTAAAGTACTTGTCTTCTGCAGTTCATTATACCTGTCCAATCCTTATTCTGATCTACCTTCGAGTATTACCCTCTGGTGTCTCGAGAATAACACGGAACTACATAACTTCTTATGAGTTCTTCATCAACTATTATTCTCGTCGATTCCATTTTTCCAACGGGTTCTGAGTTGTTAGAACCCCTCAAGGACACCGACAAGTGAATCAATTCCGCACTCCGACTCAATAAGTTAATCTCCGTTGCTTATGAGTTTAATAATCCTTCAAGTCACTCCTAGCCTGATCGGCTATATCATTACCATGTTAAATTTTAACTATGCTACCCAGTCCTTCTTCCCGTAGAACAATTATTTGACAATGAGCTAAGCTTACGTCGATTTTCCTCATCATATCATTTTTCCTTGAACAACAAGCTTGATTTCGAGTTGTGCCGTACCCATGGTTCCAATAACCTTCTGCTTCATCATTCCTTTGAATTGATGTCGTTGCTGGTTGATTACGTCTTCATGAAACCTCTCGACAAAAGTGTCGTGATCATCATCAACATTCTGAGTGTTTCCAGGATATCAATTGAATTCTTGATGAGAAATAGCATCCTTTGCCCTCGATGATTTGGGTTATCATCGACAACATTATTGGCATTCCTCAACACAAAACTTTGTTCCTGATTTGTGTTGTACCTTGGAGTTCTTGCTATCCGCCTTATGATATGTTCTACCGCGGAGTATTACCATATTTAATGTCAAGAAGGTTGTGAGGATTGCTCCACCTCTTAAGAATTCTTGTATAATGATACTTATCACCATCACCATTCTTTCTTGGTCCCTCGTGTTGATTCCAACGGGGTACCACAAGTGAATGGTGGGGTATGGATTCTGCACTTCTAGCAACTCTATTGCTTTGAAGTTAATGATCGAACCTTATTCTTAGACTATCGGTTGCTGAACCACCGTTCTAACATTGATCATTGCTACATAACCCCATAATTCGGGTGCACCTTTCAACAAATGTTTAATTGTGTATGTTTTCCTCAAGCATACCTCCTTATGTCATCTGATCTGAGAAATGTTATCTCCTTATTCACATAGTTGTGGAAATCCATCCTTTTGGAAATCTCGAGGAATTGACGCTGAGTCCATCAGCCACCTCCTCGTCCTCTCATTGGTTAAATGATGAACTCTTGTTTTGGAACTCGCTTCCATAGTTCATTTCCAAGGATCTTACATTATCATCTAGTCAATGTGTGTTACACCTTTTCTTCTCGGGCACCCTGAGTCTGAGGTATCCTAACACCGACCAGATCTGAATCCCGGTCAGATATGACGGTTGGAATATATTTCCAAGGGTAATAACAATGTTCTTTTATGACCCGGTAAGGTGATGTCTTGCCCAGTACACCTGGCCGGAGGACCTATTGTTAATGTTTCCTTTTTAACAAGGTTATCCATTCTTCCCTGAGGAAATTGTAAGACTTATTCTACAAGTTATTCCTGATGGATCCTTTGTGTTTCCTAAGTCTGATCTTCACCTGATGACCATGTCAATGCTATCTCGAAGCATGTCAATGGTACTCTGATTTTCAACAGGAACATTTGAAGCACGATGCTAAATTTTATTTATCATTTATCCTAACACCATTGTATGGGTAATATCATGATATTCCTCCCCCTTACCTAAAAGGTTTTCTACTTTATATCCTGTCTTGGATATCATCCTCTGCTTGACTTTGGGGAGGATATACCCGATATATGTGTTTAAACACTTTTCCTTTCCATTGTTCTGATTAATTTGATAATCATATTATCCTTTCCATTGTTTGGTTTAACCTTTCTTGAGGTTTATATGATCTAAGCAGTAATATTTTCCTGCTTACGAAAACACCTCGGTGTACCACCTTATCAGTCAGACCCTGTTACTATTGTTGATGACATTTCGGTAGCCACCGATGGACGGGAACCTTGCCTATTGGTCCGCCTCGTCAACGAGCAGGAAAATGGTTCTCTTCGTCCCTCGCCCTTGGTACCAATGTTGTTGCCGACATAGCTGACATGGTACTCCCTGACATGCCTTGCTATCATGACCGTGCAAGATGTCACTGCTCCTATAAAAAAAAAGAACCACATGGTGGGCCCATAACCCATAGTTTCACATGATCGAAACCTGACTCTCCTATACACCCTATTGCCAAAGTTATTCCTAGAGCTTGACTTCATATGTAATTTGTGAGCCACCTTCCCAGTGATCAATTCTGGTATCGGACACAATACTTATTCCCGTTGCTCTGAACCCCATTCACACTCTGTTTCAGGCAATGAACGATTGCCTATCCGCTTGAAACTTCTTATTGCACCGTCTTACTTTGCTCTCGATGTGTTTCATTTGTTCAACTCGAGAGATACTCATATGTTCATACTTGGGAAACCCCCAGAAGATTTTCCCTTATAACATCCTATTGTTGTAGAGCTGCCCCTTACCTATTCGTAAGTACGATGGAGATCCCGAAGAAAGGATGACAATTGATCATGGTGACTTGAAGCAGTGAAATGAAGACATCAACGAAAGGGATCAACCTCTTAGAAGGCAGCCAAGACCGAGAAGACTCGTTAGGTTTTTCGCTACCAACACCTTCGCCCCTTACTCCACCGCTTAAATCTCGGGACGAGATTTCTTGTAGTGGAGGAGAATTGTGACGCCCGGGTAATTAAGCTACAGTGATCCTCTGCTAATGATGCCACGTCACCTCGTTTATAGTTGCTAATCTCGAGTTAGTTCGAAACCGATTCAAATTCAAATTCAAAAATAGGCAAACAATAAAAGTTTTCAAATATTAAAACTAAAATGTTCGGAGTGAACCAAATATTGCATAGATAATTATGGTGGAGAAACCACACTTTTATAAAATGTTTAAATACTCTTAAATGAATAAAAGAGTAGCAAAAACAATTTATTTTAATGCTTTAAAAATAATAAACATTTTCAAAACTAAATTGTTATAAGTATTAAACTATTGTGGCAGTGGCATAATTTGTAAAATCCTATTTAGGTGCCACTTTGGTAATTTACTAAAACTAAAATAAAAGGAAACTAAAAGAAAGCAAAGTATAAAAAACAGAAAACAAAACTAACAAAAAAGGGAAATAGAAGAACCCCCCCCCCACTGGGCCACGGCCCAGCTGGCCTCTGGACCCACTAGGCCGGTCCAGTCGGCCCAGCCGCCGTCCGACCTAACCCTAGACGACCGACGCCCCCACTCCCCTCGTTCCCCACTCCCCCCTCTCATTTCCCCGCACGCCTCCCTCTGCTTCCTCGATCTGGATCGGGGGCAACGACCCCAACCCCGATCCCGCATCGCCCCGCTCGTCCCTCGACACCGCCGCTCGCCCTGCACCCGCCCGATGCCGTCCGTCGTCGCCCGGAGCCCGCGTCGACCGCGCCAAGCCGCCTCCTCGCCGGAGATGGACGGATCCCGGAGGCCCCGTCGCGGATCCGGCCTCCCCTCGCCTTGCTCCGCCACTCGTCCCCGTCGACCTCCCCGACCTCCACCGAGCCCGTTGCCCCGTCCGTACTCCGCCCCGTGAGCTTCCCCCTCTCCTCCCCTGTCTTCCACGCGCACGCTGCCGCGCACCGTGACTCCCGCCCGCTGCCATCGACCACAGCGCTGCTGCCGCTGCCCCCCACGGCCTCGCCCCGGCACGCGCCTCCTCCCCTGCTGCTGCAGCTGCTTGCCCACGCCGTCGCCTGGGCCGTGCCGCCACCGCCACCGCCGCACCGCGCCGCGCGTGCCCTGCAGCGCCCCCGCCCACCGTTGTTGCTTCGCTGCGCCGACCGCCCCCTCCTCGCCGGCCCCGCTGCTCGCCCGCCTGCGCCGCCGCGCGCCTCCAGCAGCCCCCGTGCTAAGCCCGCCGCCCTGACCTCTGGCCTCGCCCCGCCACTCCCTGCGGGCGAGCGCTCGCACAGGCGCCCGTAGCGCCCGCTAACCCGCAACGGCCCCCAGGGCCAATGACACATGGGGCCCAGCCCCAGAACGTTTAATAATAAAAAAAGATTTAAAAAACTAAATAAAAATAAAAACATTATTTAATTAATTAAATTAATTAATCCTAATTAGATTAGCCTAATTAACTCGTTTCACCTAATAAACTTTGATTAATTAATTAAAAGTGAATGACATGCGGGACCCACACGTCAGTTGACCCAGTCAACGCCATGTTGACTGCTGGCGTCATGCTGATGACGTCAGCATGCACTATTCTAGATAATGTTGTTTTAAAATAATTAATTAAATTCCAGAAGTTAGTAAAATCTTTAGAAAATCATATCTTTTAATCCGTAACTCGGATTAAATTATTTTCAACATGAAAGTTGCTCAGAACGACAAGACGAATCCGAATACGCAGCCCGTTCGCCCGCCACGCATCCCTAGCATAGCGAACACACAACTTTCCCCCTCCGTTTCATTTGTCCGAAAACGCGAAACACCGGGGATACTTTCCCGGATGTTTCCCCCCTTCACCGGTATCACCTCATACCGCGATAGAGCACCCCTAGCACCGATACTTGTCATGTCATGCATCGCTATGCATCTGTTTTCTTAAATATTTATTGTTTCTCCCCCCTCTTCTCTCGCTAGACACCGAGACCGACGCCGCTGCTACCCAGTACGACTACGGTGTTGACAACCCCTCTCTCTTGCCAGAGCAACCAGGCAAGCCCCCCCTTTGATCACCAGATATCGCCTACTCTTCTCTATACTGCTTGCATTAGAGTAGTGTAGCATGTTACTGCTTTCCGTTATTCCTATCCTGATGCATAGCCTGTCCTTGCTACTACTGTTGTTACCATTACCTGCTATCCTACTGCTTAGTATAGGATGCTAGTGTTCCATCAGTGGCTCTACACTCTTGTCCGTCTGCCATGCTATACTACTGGGCCCTGATCACTTCAGGAGGTGATCACGGGCATATACTATATACTTTACACAGTTACATTACTTATGATACTATTCGGAGATGGGGGCTGAAGGGGCAGGTGGCTCCATCCCGGTAGAGGTGGGCCTGGGTTCCCGACGGCCCCCGACTGTTACTTTGAGGCGGAGCGACAGGGCAGGTTGAGACCACCTAGGAGAGAGGTGGGCCTGGCCCTGGTCGGCGTCCGTGGTTATTTCAGAATAACACGTTTAACGAGATCTTGGTATTTGATCTGAGTCTGGCTACTGGCCTATACGCACTAACCATCTACGCGGGGACAGTTATGGGCACTCGACGCCGTGGTATCAGCCGAAGCCTTCGTGACGTCAGCGACTGAGTGGCGCGCGCCGGATTGGACCGTAAGCCTGCTCTTGTATTAAGGGGGCTAGTTCTGCTTCCAGCCGCGTTCGCAATGTGCAGGTGTGCAAAGGGCGATGGGCCCAGACCCCTGCGCCATAGGATTTAGACCGGCGTGCTGACCTTTCTGTTGTGCCTAGGTAGGGCTGCGACGTGTTGATCTTCCGAGGCCGGGCATGACCCAGAAAAGTGTGTCCGGCCAAATGGGATCGAGCGTGTTGAGTTATGTGGTGCACCCCTGCAGGGAAGTTAATCTATTCGAATAGCCGTGATCTTCGGTAACAGGACGACTTGGAGTTGTACCTTGACCTTATGACAACTAGAACCGGATACTTAATAAAACACACCCTTCCACGTGCCAGATACAACAGGTGATCGCTCTCTCACAGGGCGACGAGGGGAGGATCATCGGTTAGGGTTATGCTATGCGATGCTACTTGGAGGACTTCAGTCTACTCTCTTCTACATGCTGCAAGATGGAGGTGGCCAGAAGCGTAGTCTTCGACAGGATTAGCTATCCCCCTCTTATTCTGGCTTTCTGCAGTTCAGTCCACCGATATGGCCCTTTACACATTTACCCATGCATATGTAGTGTAGCTCCTTGCTTGCGAGTACTTTGGATGAGTACTCACGGTTGCTTTCTCCTTCCTTTCCCTCTATCCCTTCTACCTGGTTGTCGCAACCAGATGTTGGAGACTAGGAGCCAGACGCCACCGTCGACGATGACTCCTACTACACCGGAGGTGCCTACTACTACGTGCTGCCCGCTGACGACGACCAGGAGTAGTTTAGGAGGATCCCAGGCAGGAGGCCTGCGCCTCTTTCGATCTGTATCCCAGTTTGTGCTAGCCTTCTTAAGGCAAACTTGTTTAACTTATGTCTGTACTCAGATATTGTTGCTTCCGCTGACTCGTCTATGATCGAGCTCTTGTATTCGAGCCCTCGAGGCCCCTGGCTTGTAATATGATGCTTGTATGACTTATTTTATTTGTAGAGTTGTGTTGTGATATCTTCCCGTGAGTCCCTGATCTTGATCGTACATGTTTGCGTGTATGATTAGTGTATGATTGAATCAGGGGCGTCAATCTAATTAGGATTAATTAAGTTAATTAATTAATGTTTTTATTTTTATTTAGTTTTTTTAAATCTTTTTTTATTAAACGTTCTGGGGCTGGGCCCCATGTGTCATTGGCCCTGGGGGCCGTTGCGGGTTAGCGGGTGCTACGGGCGCCTGTGCGAGCGCTCGCCCGCAGGGAGTGGCGGGGCGAGGCCAGAGGTCAGGGCAGCGGGCTTAGAAAGGGGGCTGCTGGAGGTGCGCGGCGGCGCAGGCGGGCGAGCAGCGGGGCCGGCGAGGAGGGGGAGGTCGGCGCAGCGAAGCAACAACGGTGGCGGGGGGCACTGCAGGGCACGCGGGGCGCGGCGCGACGGTGGCGGCACGGCCTAGGCGACGGCGCGGGCAAGCAGCTGCAGCAGCAGGGGAGGAGGCGCGCACCGGGGTGAGGCCGTGGGGGGCAGCGACAGCAGAGCTGCGGTCGATGGCAGCGGGCGGGAGTCGCGGTGCGCGGCAGCATGCGCGTGGAAGACAGGGGAGGAGAGGGGGAAGCTCACGGGGCGGAGTAGGGATGGGGCAACGGGCTCGGTGGAGGTCGGGGAGGTCGACGGGGACGAGTGGCGGAGCAAGGCAAGGGGAGGCCGGATCCGCGACGGGGCCTCCGGGATCCGTCCATCTCCGACGAGGAGGCGGCTTGGCGCGGTCGACGCGGGCTCCGGGCGACGACGGACGGCATCGGGCGGGTGCAGGGCGAGCGGCGGTGTCGAGGGACGAGCGGGGCGATGCGGGATCGGGGTCGGGGTCGTTGCCCCCGATCCAGATCGAGGAAGCAGAGGGAGGCGTGCGGGAAAACGAGAGGGGGGAGTGGGGAACGAGGGGAGTGGGGGCGTCGGTCGTCTAGGGTTAGGTCGGACGGCGGCTAGGCCGACTGGACCGGCCTAGTGGGTCCAGAGGCCAGCTGGGCCGTGGCCCAGTGGGGGGGGGTTCTTCTATTTCCCTTTTTTTTGTTAGTTTTGTTTTCTGTTTTTTATACTTTGCTTTCTTTTAGTTTCCTTTTATTTTAGTTTTAGTAAATTACCAAAGTGGTACCTAAATAGGATTTTACAAATTATGCCACTGCCACAATAGTTTAATACTTATAACAATTTAGTTTTGAAAATGTTTATTATTTTTAAAGCATTAAAATAATTGTTTTTGCTACTCTTTTATTCATTTAAGAGTATTTAAACATTTTATAAAAGTGTGGTTTCTCCACCATAATTATCTATGGAATATTTGGTTCACTCCGAACATTTTAGTTTTAATATTTGAAAACTTTTATTGTTTGCCTATTTTTGAATTTGAATTTGAATCGGTTTCGAACTAACTCGAGATTAGCAACTATAAACGAGGTGATGTGGCACCATTAGCAGAGGATCACTGTAGCTTAATTACCCGGGCGTCACACTGACGCTGACGGTAATGTTACTGTCTACAAAGCTTGACTTGTTGCAAAAGGATTTCGACAAGTTCAAGGGATTGACTACGATGATACCTTCTCACCCGTAACGATGCTTAAGTCTGTCCGAATCATGTTAGCAATTGCCGCATTTTATGATTATGAAATTTGGCAAATGGATGTCAAAACTGCATTCCTGAATGGATTTCTGGAAGAAGAGTTGTATATGATGCAACCGGAAGGTTTTGTCGATCCAAAGGGAGCTAACAAAGTATGCAAGCTCCAGCGATCCATTTATGGACTGGTGCAAGCCTCTCGGAGTTGGAATAAACGCTTTGATAGTGTGATCAAAGCATTTGGTTTTATATAGACTTTTGGATAAGCCCGTATTTACAAGAAAGTGAGTGGGAGCTCTGTAGCATTTCTAATATTATATGTGGATGACATATTGTTGATTGGAAATGATATAGAATTTCTGGATAGCATAAAGGGATACTTGAATAAGAGTTTTTCAATGAAAGACCTCGGTGAAGCTGCTTACGTATTGGGCATCAAGATCTATAGAGATAGATCAATACGCTTAATTGGACTTTCACAAAGCACATACCTTGACAAAGTTTTGAAGAAGTTCAAAATGTATCAAGCAAAGAAAGGGTTCTTGCCTGTGTTACAAGGTGTGAAGTTGAGTAAGACTCAATGCCCGACCACTGCAGAAGATAGAGAGAAAATGAAGATGTTCCCTATGCTTCAGCCATAGGCTCTATCATGTATGAAATGCTGTGTACCAGACCTGATGTGTGCCTTGCTATAAGTCTAGCAGGGAGGTACCGAAGTAATCCAGGAGTGGATCACTGGACAGCGGTCAAGAACATCCTGAAATACCTGAAAAGGACTAAGGATATGTTTCTCGTTTATGTAGGTGACAAAGAGTTCATTGTAAACGGTGACGTTGATGCAAGCTTTGACACTGATCTGGACGATTCTAAATCGCAAACCGGATACGTGTTTACATTGAACGGTGGAGCTGTCAGTTGGTGTAGTTCTAAACAAAGCGTTGTGGCGGGATCTACATGTGAAGCGGAGTACATAGCTGCTTCGGAAGCAGCAAATGAAGGAGTCTGGATGAAGGAGTTCATATCCGATCTAGGTGTCATAACTAGTGCATCGGGTCCAATGAAAATCTTTTGTGACAATACTGGAGCAATTGCCTTGGCGAAGGAATCCAGATTTCAACAGAGAACCAAGCACATCAAGAGACGCTTCAATTCCATCCGGGATTTAGTACAGGTGGGAGACATAGAAATTTGCAAGATACATACGAATATGAATCTTGCAGACCCGTTGACTAAGCCTCTTCCACGAGCAAAACATGATCAGCACCAAGGCTCAATGGGTGTTAGAATCATTACTGTGTAATCTAGATTATTGACTCTAGTGCAAGTGGGAGACTGAAGGAAATATGCCCTAGAGGCAATAATAAAGTTATTATTTATTTCCTTAAATCATGATAAATGTTTATTATTCATGCTAGAATTGTATTAACCGGAAACATAATACATGTGTGAATACATAGACAAACAAATTGTCACTAGTATGCTTCTACTTGACTAGCTCGGTGATCAAAGATGGTTATGTTCCCTAACCATAGACATGAGTTGTCATTTGATTAACGGGGTCACATCATTAGGAGAATGATATGATTGACATGACCCATTCCGTTAGCGTAGCACCCGATCGTTTAGTATGTTGCTATTGCTTTCTTCATGACTTATACATGCTCCTATGACTATGAGATTATGCAACTCCCGTTTACCGGAGGAACACTTTGTGTGCTACCAAACGTCACAACGTAACTGGGTGATTATAAAGGTGCTCTACAGGTGTCTCCGAAGGTACTTGTTGGGTTGGCTTATTTTGAGATTAGGATTTGTTACTCCGATTGTCAGAGAGGTATCTCTGGGCCCTCTCCGTAATGCACATCACTTAAGCCTTGCAAGCATTTCAACTAATGAGTTAGTTGCGAGATGACGTATTATGGAACGAGTAAAGATACATGCCGATAATGAGATTGAACTAGGTTTGAGATACCAACGATCGAATCTCGGGCAAGTAACATACCGATGACAAAGGGAACAACGTATGTTGTTATGCGGTTTGACCGATAAAGATCTTCGTAGAATATGTGGGAGCCAATATGAACATCCAGGTTCCGCTACTGGTTATTGACCGGAGACATGTCTCGGTCATGTCTACATAGTTCTCGAACCCGTAGGATCCGCACGCTCAAAGTTTCTATGACGGTTATATTATGAGTTTATATGTTTTGATGTACCGAAGGTTGTTCGGAGTCCCGGATGTGATCCTGGACATGACGAGGAGTCTCGAAATGGTCGAGACATTAAGATTGATATATTGGAATCCTATGTTTGGGTATCGGAAGTGTTCCGGGTGAAATCGGGATTTTACCGGAGTACCGGGAGGTTACCGGAACCCCCCGGGGACTTAATGGGCCTTAGTGGGCCTAGGTGGAAGAGAGGAGAGGCGGCTAGGGCTGGGCCGCACCCCCCCAATCCGAGTAGGACAAGGAGAGGGGGGCGGCGCCCCCCTTCCTTCTTCTCCTCCACTCCTTCCCCCTCCCAAGTCCTAATCCAACTAGGAAAGGGGGGGAGTCCTACTCCCGGTGGGAGTAGGACTCCTCCTGGCGTGCCTCCTCCCTGGCCGGCCGCACCCCCCCTTTCTCCTTTATATATAGGGGCAGGGGGCACCTCATAGACACAACAATTGATCATTTGATCTTTTAGCCGTGTGCGGTGCCCCGCTCCACCATAGTCCACCTTGATATTGATGTAGCGGTGCTTAAGCGAAGCCCTGCGTCGGTAGAACATCAACATCGTGACCACGCCATCGTGCTGACGAAACTCTCCCTCAACACTCGGCTGGATCGGAGTTCGAGGGACATCATTGGGTTGAACGTGTGCTGAACTCGGAGGTGTCTTATCTTCGGTACTTGATCGGTCAGATTGTGAAGACGTACGACTACATCAACCGCGTTGTGCTAACGCTTCCGCTTTCGGTCTACGAGGGTACATGGACAACACTCTCCCCTCTCGTTGCTGTGCATCACCATGATCTTGCGTGTGCGTAGGATTTTTTTTGAAATTACTACGTTCCCCGACAGTTGGCACCCCTCATATCTGATACGTCTCCAACGTATATATAATTTTTGATTGTTCCATGCTATTATCTTATCAATCTTGGATGTTTTATATGCATTTATATGCTATTTTATATGATTTTTTGGACTAACCTATTATCCTAGAGCCCAGTGCTAGTTTCTGTTTTTTCCTTGTTTTTGAGTTTTATAGAAAAGGAATACCAAACGGAGTCCAATTGACGTGCCAATTTTTGATGATTTTTTATGGACCAAAAGAAGCCCCCGAAGTAAAATAGTTGGACTAGAAGAGTCCCGGGCCGTCCACGAAGTTTGGGGCACGCCCTACCCCCCTCCCCCCGGGCGCGTCCCCCTATCTCGTGGACGACTCGGAGACCCCCTTGGGATGAGACCGATGCCAAAAATTTCTATAAATACAAAAACCTCTAGAAAACAACATAGATTGGGAGTTCCGCCGCCGTAAGCCTCTGTAGCCACCGAAAACCAATCTAGACCCGTTCCGGCACCTTGCCGGAGGGGGGAATCCCTCTCGGGTGGCCATCTTCATCATCCCGGTGCTCTCGATGATGATGAGGGAGTAGTTAACCCTTAGGGCTGAGGTTATGTACCAGTAGCTATGTGTTTGATCTCTCTCTCTCTCTCGTGTTCTTCATTTGGCACGATCTTGATGTATCGCGATCTTTGCTACTATAGTTGGATATTATGATGTTTCTCCCCCTCTACTCTCTTGTAATGGATTGAGTTTTTCCTTTGAAGTCATTTTATCGGATTGAGTCTTTAAGGATTTGAGAACACTTGATATATGTCTTGCATGTGCTTATCTTTGGTGACAATGGGATCTTCACATGATTCACTTGATGTATGTTTTGGTGATCAACTTGTGAGTTCTGTGACCTCGTGAACTTATGCATAGGGGTTGGCACACATTTTCGTCTTGACTCTCCGGTAGAAACTTTGGGGCACTCTTTGAAGTTCTTTGTGTTGGTTGAATAGATGAATCTGAGATTGTGTGATGCATATCGTATAATCGTACCCACGGATACTTGAGGTGACATTGGAGTATCTAGGTGACATTAGGGTTTTGGTTGATTTGTGTCTTAAGGTGTTATTCTAGTACGAACTCTAGGATAGATTGAACGGAAAGAATAGCTTCGTGTTATTTTACTACGAACTCTTGATTAGATCGATCAGAGAGGATAACTTTGAGATGGTTTCGTACCCTACAATAATCTCTTCATTTGTTCTCCGCTATTAGTGACTTTGGAGTGACTCTTTGTTGCATGTTGAGGGATAGTTATATGATCCAATTATGTTATTATTGTTGAGAGAACTTGCACTTTTGAAAGTATGAACCCTAGGCCTTGTTTCAACGCATTGGAATACCATCTTCGCTCACTTTTATCATTAGTTACCTTGCTGTTTTTATATTTCCAGATTACAAAAACCTATATCTACCATCCATATTGCACTTGTATCACCATCTCTTCGCCGAACTAGTGCACCTATACAATTTACCATTGTATTGGATGTGTTGGGGACACAATAGACTCTTTGTTATTTGGTTGCAGGGTTGTTTGAGAGAGACCATCTTCATCCTACGCCTCCCTCGGATTGATAAACCTTAGGTCATCCACTTGAGGGAAATTTGCTATTGTCCTACAAACCTCTGCACTTGGAGGCCCAACAACGTCTACAAGAAGAAGGTTGTGTAGTAGACATCAAGCTCTTTTCTGGCGCCGTTGCTGGGGAGGTTAGAGCTTGAAGGTATATCTTTAGATCTTGCAATCGAATCTTTTTGTTTCTTGTTTTATCACTAGTTTAGTCTATAAAAGAAAACTAAAAAAATGGAATTGAGGTTGCCTCATATGCTTCATCTTTTTAATATTTTCGTGAAAATGATGGAAAGGAAAATTATGCTCAAGTGCTAGAAGAAGAATGCATTAGAATGTTTGGCACTAAATCTTTGTATCATGAGCATGATTGCAATGTTGTTAGTATGAATTCCTTGAATATCCATGATGCTAATGACATGCAAAGCCACGAGCTTGGGGATGCTATGTTTGATGAAGATGATATTTTTAGTCCCCCAAGTTTTGATGAGAATATTTATTTTGATGATAGCATGCCTCATATTTATGATGATTATATTGATGAAAGTGGGTTTGGAAGAGTGTCAACTTTAGGAAGTAATGATCCCACTATTTTGGAGGGTGTTGAATCTTATTGTGATAATTATGAAAGTGGATTTGGAGAGGTCATGACTTTATTTACTGATGAATCCACTATTTCGGAAAAGGTTCCAATTGATTATGAGAACAAAGTTCCTATCTATGATGATTATTGTGATGACATGTATGCTATAAAGAATAATGATATCCATGAAACTTGTCATCATGATTTTAACTTTCAATTGGATTATGCCTCACATGATAGTTATTTTGTTGAGTTTTCTCCCACTATTATGAATGAGAAGAATTTTGCTTGTGTGGAGAGTAGTAGATTTTCTATGCTTGAGGATCATGAAAATAATGCTTTATGTGCTGGTTATATTGTTGAATTCATTCATGATGCCACTGAAAATTATGATGAGAGAGGAACATATGCTTCTACGTATCTCAATAATATCAAGTTTCCTCTCTATGTGCTTAAAATCCTGAAGTTATGCTTGTTTTGCATTCCTATGCTAGTTGATTCTTGTTCCCACAAGTTGTTTGCTCACAAAATCCCTATGCATAGGAAGTGGGTTATACTTAAATGTGCTAGTCATATTTTTCATTATGCTCTCTTTATGTTTCAATTCTTATCTTTTATGTGAGTGTCATTGAAATCATCATGCCTAGCTAGGGGCGTTAAACGATAGCGCTTGCTGGGAGACAACCCAACAGTTTTACCTACTGTTTTTGTGTGTTCACATGATTCAGCTACTGTAGTAATCATGTTTTATAGCTTTTGTTTGAATAAATTGCCAAGTAAGACCTTTGGGATGGCTTACGATGATAGTTGATTTGATCCTGCTGAAAAACAAAAACTTTTGCGCCCAGGAGGTTAGTTTTCATTTTTAACAGAAGCGCGATAAAATACTGATTCATTTTGCAGAGGATTAATAAACAAATTGCCTAGGACTTCCTAATTTCTCAGGATTTTTGGAGTTACAGAAGTATTCAAATCGTCCAGATTGCTACAGACTGTTCTGTTTTTGACAGATTCTGTTTTATATGTGTTGTTTGCTTATTTTGATGAATCTATGAGTAGTATCGGAGGGTATGAACCATAGAGAAGTTGGAATACAGTATATATTACACCAATATGAGTTTAGAATGATTTCACAACAGGACCTAAGTGGTGATTTATTTTCTTATACTAACGGAGCTTACGAGTTCTCTGTTAAGTTTTGTGTTGTGAAGTTTTCAAGTTTTGGGTAAAGATTCGATGGACTATGGAATAAGGAGTGGCAAGAGCCTGACCTTGGGGATGCCCAAGGAACCCCAAGGTAATATTAAAGGACAACCAAGAGCCTAAGCTTGGAGATGCCCCAGATGGCATCCCCTCTTTCGTCTTCGTTCATCGGTAACTTTACTTGAGGCTATATTTTTATTCACCACATGATATGTGTTTTGCTTGGAGCATCATTTTATTTTATTTTGTTTTGCTTGCTGTTTGAATAATATACCAAGATCTGAAATTCTTAAATATTAGAGATTCTTCACATAGTTTCATAATTATTCGAGTAATCATTGATCTTCACTTATATCTTTCGGAGTAGTTTGTCGTTTGCTCTAGTGCTTCACATATATCTTTTAGAGAACGACGGTGGTTTTATTTTATAGAAATTATTGATCTCTCATGCTTCACTTATATTATTTTGAGAGTCTTTTAGAACAGAATGGTAATATCCTTTGGTTATAAAATTAGTCCTAATATGATGGGCATCCAAGATGGGTATAATAAAAACTTTCATATAGAGTGCATTGAATACTATGAGAAGTTTGATACTTGATGATTGTTTTGAGATATAAAGATGGTGATATTAGAGTCATGCTAGTTGAATAATTGTGAAATTGATAAATACTTGTGTTGAGGTTTGCAAGTCCCGTAGCATGCACGTATGGTAAACGTTGTGTGACAAATTTGAAGCATGAGGTGTTCTTTGATCGCTTTCCTTATGAGTGGCGGTCGGGGACGAGCGATGGTCTTTTCCTACCAATCTATCCCCCTAGGAGTATGCCTGTAGTGCTTGGTTTTGATGACTTGTAGATTTTTTCAATAAGTATGTGAGTTCTTAATGACTAATGTTGAGTCCATGGATTATACGCACTCTCACCCTTCCATCATTGCTAGCCTCTACGGTACCGTGCATTGCCCTTTCTCACCTCGAGAGTTGGTGCAAACTTTGCCGGTGCATCCAAACCCCGTCATATGATACGCTCTATCACACATAAGCCTCCTTATATCTTACTCAAAACAGCCACCATACCTACCTATTATGGCATTTCCATACCCATTCCGAGATATATTGCCATGCAACTTTCCACTGTTCCATTTATTATGACACTCTCCATCATTGTCATATTTGTTTTGCATGATCATGAAGTTGACATCGTATTTGTGGCAAGGCCACCTTCATAATTCTTTCATACATGTCACTCTTGAATCATTGCACATCCTGGTACACCGGCGGAGGCATTCATATCGAGTCATGTTTTGTTCTCGTATCGAGTTGTAATTTTTGAGTTGTAAATAAATAGAAGTGTGATGATCATCATTATTAGAGCATTGTCCCGTGTGAGGAAATTAAAAAAAGAGAGAGAAAGGGCAAATAAAAAAGAGAAGGCCCAAAAAAACAAAAACAAATGAGAGAAAAAGAGAGAAGGAGCATTGCTACTATCCTTTTACCACACTTGTGCTTCAAATTAGCACCATGATCTTCATGATAGAGAGTCTCTCGTTTTATCACTTTCATATACTAGTGGGAATTTTTCATTATAGAACTTGGCTTGTATATTCCAACAATGGGCTTCCTCAAAATGCCCTAGGTCCTCGTGAGCAAGCAAGTTGGATGCACACCCACTTAGTTTCTTTTCTTGAGCTTTCATACATTTATAGCTCTAGTGCATTCGTTGCATGGCAATCCCGACTCCTCAAATTGACATCAATTGATGGACATCTCCATAGCCCGTTGATTAGCCGCGTCAATGTGAGACTTTCTCCTTTTTTGTCTTCTCCACACAACCTCCATCATCATATTCTATTCCACCCATAGTGCTATGTCCATGGCCCGCGCTCATGTATTGCGGGAAAGTTAAAGAGGTTTGAGAATACTAAAGTATGAAATAATTGCTTGGCTTGTCATCGGGGTTGTGCATGATGGGAGTATTTTGCGTGACGAAAATGAAGCATGGCCAAACTATATGATTTTGTAGGGATGAGCTTTCTTTGGCTATGTTATTTTGAGAAGACATAATTACTTGGTTAGTATGCTTGAAGTATTATTGTTTTTATGTCAATATTAAACTTTTGTCTTGAACCTTTCGGATCTGAATATTCATGCCACAATAAAGAAAATTACATTGAAAATTATGTTAGGTAGCATTCCACATCAAAAATTCTGTTTTATCATTTACCTACTCGAGGACGAGCAAGAATTAAGCTTGGGGATGCTTGATACGTCTCCAATGTATCTATAATTTTTGGTTGTTCCATGCTATTATATTATCAATCTTGGATGTTTTATATGCATTTATATGCTATTTTATATGATTTTTGGGACTAACCTATTAACCTAGAGCCCAGTGCCAGTTTCTGTTTTTTCCTTGTTTTGAGTTTTACAGAAAAGGAATACCCAACGGAGTCCAATTGACGTGCCAATTTTAGATGATTTTTTATGGACCAAAAGAAGCCCCCGAAGTAAAAGAGTTGGGCCAGAAGAGTCCCGGGCCGTCCATGAGGGTGGGGGCGCGCCCTACCCCCCGGGCACGTCCCCCTATCTCATGGACGACTCGAAGACCCCCTTGGCATGAGACCGACGCCAAAAAATCCTATAAATACAAAAACCTCCAGAAAATAACCTAGATCGGGAGTTCCGCTGCCGCAAGCCTCCGTAGCCACCGAAAATCAATCTAGACCCGTTTCGACACCCTGCTGGAGGGGAGAATCCCTCTCCAGTGGCCATATTCATCATCCCGGCGCTCTCCATGACGAGGATGGCGTAGTTAACCCTCGGGGCTGAGGGTATGTACCAGTAGCTATGTGTTTGATCTCTCTCTCTCGTGTTCTTGATTTGGCATGATCTTGATGTATCGCGAGCTTTGCTATTATAGTTGGATCTTCTGATGTTTCTCCCCCTCTACTCTCTTGTAATGGATTGAGTTTTCCCTTTGAAGTTATCTTATCGGATTGAGTCTTTAAGGATTTGAGAACACTTGATCTATGTCTTGCATGTGCTTATCTGTGGTGACAATGGGATATTCGCGTGATCCACTTGATGTATGTTTTGGTGATCAACCTGCGAGTTCCGTGACCTCGTGAACTTATGCATAGGGGTTGGCACACATTTTCGTGTTGACTCTCCGGTAGAAACTTTGGGGCACTCTTTGAAGTTCTTTGTGTTGGTTGAATAGATGAATCTGAGATTGTGTGATGCATATCGTATAATCATACCCACGGATACTTGAGGTGACATTGGAGTATCTAGGTGACATTAGGGTTTTGGTTGATTTGTGTCTTAAGGTGTTATTCTAGTATGAACTCTAGGATAGATTGAACGGAAAGAATAGCTTCGTGTTATTTTACTACGGACTCTTGATTAGATCGATCAGAAAGGACAACTTTGAGGTGGTTTCATACCCTACAATAATCTCTTCATTTGTTCTCCGCTATTAGTGATTTTGGAGTGACTCTTTGTTGCAAGTTGAGGGATAGTTATATGATCCAATTATGTTATTATTGTTGAGAGAAATTGCACTAGTGAAAGTATGAACCCTAGGCCTTGTTTCAATGCGTTGCAATACAATTTTCGCTCACTTTTATCATTAGTTACCTTGCTTTTTTATATTTTCATATTACAAAAACCTATATCTGCCATCCATATTGCACTTGTATCACCATCTCTTCGCCGAACTAGTGCACCTATACAATTTACCATTGTATTGGGTGTGTTGGGGACACAAGAGACTCTTTGTTATTTGGTTGCAGGGAGAGACCATCTTCATCCTACGCCTCCCAAGGATTGATAAACCTTAGGTCATCCACTTGAGGGAAATTTGCTACTGTCCTACAAACATCTGCACTTGGAGGCCCAACAACGTCTAC
The DNA here is from genome assembly GCF_003073215.2 of Triticum urartu. NCBI lineage: Eukaryota > Viridiplantae > Streptophyta > Magnoliopsida > Poales > Poaceae > Triticum > Triticum urartu. The sequence continues at coordinate 701,097,881 of NC_053024.1, read as the reverse complement.
AAGAAGAAGGTTGTGTAGTAGACATCAATATCCAGCCCAAATATAGGGCGGATATGGGGCGGCCCGGGCGCGTCTGCCTGACAGGCCCGGCCCACACCAACCCCAAAGTTGTCACACAAAAAACCCCAATCTGGGCGCCTCGCTCCAAACCATAGCTCACTCTCTCTTGCTTCGTCTACTCCTCTCCCTCTCCGATTCCAGTCCCATCCACTACGATGACCAGCTTGGGCAACGACTCCAGCTCCGAGCTCAACTACAAGGAGGATACGGCCCTCCGCATTGCACTAGAGCGGTCCAAGGTGGAGACCAGCGACAGCTCTAGATCTGGAACGTCACCTCAGCTCCTGTGTCGGCGCAACACGGACGCCAGAGCTGCACCCTCCTGGCCCACGCGCAGCGACACCAGGACAGCGTAGTCCGCATGACCCCCGCGTTGTCTCCTTCCCGTGTCGGCCGCTCCTCCACGCGGCCAGCGGTGGGTGCTTGTGAAGGAAATATGCCCTAGAGGAAATAATAAAGTTGTTATTTATATTTCCTTATATCATGATAAATGTTTATTATTCATGCTAGAATTGTATTAACCGGAAACTTAGTACAAAGATGGTTAAGTTTCCTAACCATAGACATGAGTTGTAATTTGATAAACGGGACCACATCATTAGAGAATGATGTGATTGACTTGACCCATCCGTTAGTTTAGCACTATGATCGTTTAGTTTGTTGCTATTGCTTTCTTCATAACTTATACATGTTCCTATAACTATGAGATTATGCAACTCCCGAATACCAGAGGAACACTTAGTGTGCTATCAAATGTCACAATGTAACTGGGTGACTATAAAGATGCTCTACAGGTGTCTCCGATGGTGTTTTTGAGTTGGCATAGATCGAGATTAGGATTTGTCACTCCGATTGTCGGAGAGGTATCTCTGGGCCCTCTCGGTAATGCACATCACTATAAGCCTTGCAAGCAATGTAACTAATGAGATAGTTGTGGGATGTTGCATTGCGGAACGAGTAAAGAGACTTTCCGGTAACGATATTGAACTAGGTATGATGATACCGACAATCGAATCTTGGGCAAGTAACATACCGATGACAAAGGGAACACCGTATGTTGTTATGCGGTTTAACCGATAAAGATCTTCGTAGAATATGTAGGAGCCAATATGAGCATCCAGGTTCCACTATTGGTTATTGACCGGAAGTGAGTCTCGGTTATGTCTACATAGTTCTCGAACCCGTGGGGTCCGCACGCTTAACGTTCGATGATGATCGGTATTATGAGTTTATGTATTTCGATGTACCGAAGGTTGTTCGGAGTCCCGGATGTGATCACAGACATGACGAGGAGTCTCGAAATGGTCGAGACATAAAGATTGATATGTTGGGTGACTATATTCGGACACTAGATGAGTTCCGGGGGTCACCGGATATATATTGGAGTGCCGGAAGGGTTATCGGAACCACCGGAGAAGTAATGGGCCTTCATGGGCCTAGGGGAGAGAGAGGGGCTACCAATGGCTGGCCGCGCGCCCCCCATGGTCCTAGTCTGAATTGTACTAGGGGGAGGGGCGGCGCCCCCTCCTTCCTTCTCTTCCCCCTCCTTCCTTCTTCTACTAGTAGGACTAGGAAAGGGGGGAGTCCTACTCCTACTAGGAGGATTCCTCCCGCCTTGGCGTGCCTACGAGGGCCAGCCGGCCTCTCCTTGCTCCTTTATATATGGGGGCAGGGGGGCACCCTAAACACACAAGTTGACAATTATTTTAGCCGTGTGCGGTGCCTGATACGTCTCCAACGTATCTATAATTTTTGATTGCTCCATGCTATATTATCTTCTGTTTTGGACATTATTGGGCTTTATTATCCACTTTTATATTGTTTTGGGACTAACCTATTAACCGGAGGCCCAGCCCAGAATTGCTGTTTTTTTTGCCTATTTTAGGGTTTCGAAGAAAAGGAATATCAAACAGAGTCCAAACGGAATAAAACCTTCGGGAAAGTGACTTTTGGAATGAACAAGATCCAGGAGACTTGGACCCTACGTCAAGCAACCAACAGGGAGGCCACGAGGTAGGGGGCGCGCCTGCCCCCCCCCCAGGCGCGCCCTCCACCCTCGTGGGCCCCCTGTTGCTCCACCGACATACACCTTCCTCCTATATATACCTACATACCCCCAAACGATCAGATACGGAGCCAAAACCTTAATTCCACTGCCATAACTTTCTGTATCCACGAGATCCCATCTTGTGTCCTGTTCCGGAGCTCCGCCGGAGGGGGCATCGATCACGGAGGGCTTCTACATCAACACCATAGCCTCTCCGATGAAGTGTGAGTAGTTTACCTCAGACCTTCGGGTCCATAGTTATTAGCTAGATGGCTTCTTTTCTCTTTTTGGATCTCAATACAAAGTTCTCCCCCTCTCTTGTGGAGATCTATTCGATGTAATCTTCTTTTGTGGTGTGTTTGTTGAGACCGATGAATTGTGGGTTTATGATCAAGTTTATCTATGAACAATATTTGAATCTTCTCTGAATTCTTTTATGTATGATTGGTTACCTTTGCAAGTCTCTTTGAATTATCAGTTTGGTTTGGCCTACTAGATTGATCTTTCTTGCAATGGGAGAAGTGCTTAGCTTTGGGTTCAATCTTGCGGTGTCCTTTCCCAGTGACAGTAGGGGCAGCAATGCACGTATTGTATTGTTGCCATCGAGGATAACAAAGATGGGTTTTTTATCACATTGCATGAATTTATCCCTCTACATCATGTCATCTTGCTTAAGGCGTTACTCTGTTCTTATGAACTTAATACTCTAGATGCATGCTGGATAGCGGTCGATGTGTGGAGTAATAGTAGTAGATGCAGGCAGTAGTCGGTCTACTTGTCTTGGACATGATGCCTATGTACATGATCATACCTAGATATTCTCATAACTATGCTCAATTCTGTCAATTGCTCAACAGTAATTCGTTGACCCACCGTAAAATACTTATGCTCTTAAGAGAAGCCACTAGTGAAACCTATGGCCCCCGGGTCTATCTTCATCATATTAATCTTCCAATACTTAGTTATTTCCTTTGCTTTGCATCTTTATCATAAAAATACCAAAAATATTATCTTATCATATCTATCAGATCTCAGTCTCGTAAGTGACCGTGTAGGGATTGACAACCCCTTATCGCGTTGGTTGTGAGGATTTATTTGTTTTGTGTAGGTGCGAGGGACTCACGCGTAGCCTCCTACTGGATTGATACCTTGGTTCTCAAAAACTGAGGGAAATACTTACGCTACTTTGCTGCACCACCCTTTCCTCTTCAAGGGAAAACCAACGCAAGTGATCAAGAGGTAGCAAGAAGGATTTCTGGCGCCATTGCCGGGGAGGTCTACGCAAAAGTCAACATACCAAGTACCCATCACAAACCCTTATCTCCTGCATTACATTATTTTCCATTTGCCTCTCGTTTTCCTCTCCCCCCACTTCACACTTGCCGTTTTATTCTCCCTCTCTCTATCCTCCCTCTCTTTCTCTATTTGCCTCTTTTTGCTCATTCCTCGTTTGCTTGTGTGCTGGATTGCTTGCTTGTCACGATGGCTCAAGATAACACTAAATTGTGTGACTTTACCAATACCAACAACAATGATTTTATTAGCACTCTGATTGCTCCTCTTACCGATGCTGAATCTTGTGAAATTAATACTGCCTTGCTGAATCTTGTCATGAAAGATCTGTTTTCCGGCCTTCCTAGTGAAGATGTCGCTACCCATCTAAATAGCTTCATTGATTTGTGTGATATGCAAAAGAAGAAAGATGTTGATAATGATATTGTTATATTATGAGTTTATGAGTTTTGATGTATCGAAGGAGTTCGGAGTCCCGGATGTGTTCGGGGACATGACGAGGAGTCTCGAAATGGTCGAGACGTAAAGATCGATATATTGGACGACTATATTCGGACATCGGAAAGGTTCCGAGTGATTCGGGTATTTTTTTGGAGTACCGGAGAGTTACGGGAATACGTATTGGGCCTTATTGGGCCATACGGGAAAGAAGGAAAAGGGCCTCAAGGGTGGCCGCACCCCTCCCCTTAGTCTGGTCCGAATTGGACTAGGGAAGGGGGGCGCCCCCTTCCTTCCTTCTCCTTTTCCCTTCCTCTTTTCCTATTCCATATGGGAGGTGGAATCCTACTAGGACTAGGGAGTCCTAGTAGGACTCCACACCTGGCGCGCCTCTCCTAGGGCCGGCCTCCTCCCCCCTTGCTCCTTTATATACGGGGGTAGGGGGGCACCCATAGACACACAAGTTGATCCTCGTGATCATATTCTTAGCCGTGTGCGGTGCCCCCTTCCACCATAATCCTCGATAATATTGTAGCGGTGCTTAGGCGAAGCTCTGCGACGGTAGAACATCAAGATTGTCACCATGCCATCGTGCTGACGGAACTCTTCCCCGACACTTTGCTGGATCGGAGTCCGGGGATCGTCATTGAGCTGAACGTGTGCTAGAACTCGGAGGTGTCGTGATGTGCATTACCGAGAGGGCCCAGAGATACCTCTCCGACAATCGGAGTGACAAATCCTAATCTCGATCTATGCCAACTCAAAAACACCATCGGAGACACCTGTAGAGCATCTTTATAGTCACCCAGTTACATTGTGACATTTGATAGCACACTAAGTGTTCCTCTGGTATTCGGGAGTTGCATAATCTCATAGTTATAGGAACATGTATAAGTTATGAAGAAAGCAATAGCAACAAACTAAACGATCATAGTGCTAAACTAACGGATGGGTCAAGTCAATCACATCATTCTCTAATGATGTGGTCCCGTTTATCAAATTACAACTCATGTCTATGGTTAGGAAACTAGGTATTGAGATACCGACGATCGAATCTCGGGCAAGTAACATACCGATGACAAAGGGAACAACGTATGTTGTTATGCGGTCTGACCGATAAAGATCTTCGTAGAATATGTGGGAGCCAATATGAGCATCCAGGTTCCGCTATTGGTTATTGACCAGAGACGTGTCTCGGTCATGTCTACATTGTTCTCGAAACCGTAGGGTCCGCACACTTAAGGTTTCGATGACAGTTATATTATGAGTTTATGAGTTTTGATGTACCGAAGGAGTTCGGAGTCCCGGATAAGATCGGGGACATGACGAGGAGTCTCGAAATGGTCGAGACGTAAAGATCGATATATTGGACGACTATATTCGGACATCGGAAAACTTCCGAGTGATTCGGGTATTTTTTTGGAGTACCGGAGAGTTACGGGAATACATATTGGGCCTTATTGGGCCATACGGGAAAGAAGGAAAAGGGCCTCAAGGGTGGCCGCACCCCTCCCCTTAGTCTGGTCCGAATTGGACTAGGGAAGGGGGGCGCCCCCTTCCTTCCTTCTCCTTTTCCCTTCCTCTTTTCCTATTCCATATGGGAGGTGGAATCCTACTAGGACTAGGGAGTCCTAGTAAGACTCCACACCTGGCGCGCCTCTCCTAGGGCCGGCCTCCTCCCCCCCTTGCTCCTTTATATACGGGGGCAGGGGGGCACCCATAGACACACAAGTTCATCCTCGTGATCATATTCTTAGCCATGTGCGGTGCCCCCTTCCACCATAATCCTCGATAATATTGTAGCGGTGCTTAGGCGAAGCCCTGCGACGGTAGAACATCAAGATCGTCACCACGCCGTCGTGCTGACGGAACTCTTCCCCGACACTTTGCTGGATCGGAGTCCGGGGATCGTCATCGAGCTGAACGTGTGCTAGAACTCGGAGGTGCCGTAGGTTCGGTGCTTGATCGGTCGGGCCGTGAAGACGTACGACTACATCAACCGCGTTGTGCTAACGCTTCCGCTGTCGGTCTACAAGGGTACGTAGATCACACTCTCCCCTCGTTGCTATGCATCACCATGATCTTGCGTGTGCGAAGGAATTTTTTTGAAATTACTACGTTCCCCAACAGTACACACCTTTTGAGAGAGACCCACTTGATTCGGAAATTATTAGAATACTCTGTGTGCTTCACTTATATCTTTTGAGTTATATAGTTTTGCTCTAGTACTTCACTTATATCTTTTAGAGCACGGTGGTGGATTTGTTTTGTAGAAACTATTTATCTCTCATGCTTCACTTAGATTATTTTGAGAGTCTTAAATAGCATGGTAATTTGCTTAAATAATCCTAATATGCTAGGTGTTCAAGATTAATAAATAAAACTTTCTTATGAGTGTTTTGAATACTAAGAGAAGTTTGATGCTTGATAATTGTTTTGAGATATGGAGATGGTGATATTAGAGTTGTGCTAGTTGAGTAATTGTGAATTTGAGAAATTCTTGTGTTGAAGTTTGTGATTCCCGTAGCATGCACGTATGGTGAACCGTTATGTGATGAAGTCGGTGCATGATTTATTTATTTATTGTCTTACTTATGAGTGGCGGTCGGGGACGAGCGATGGTCTTTTCCTAAGAATCTATCCCCCTAGGAGCATGCGCGTATAACTTTGCTTTGATAACTTGTAGATTTTTGCAATAAGTATATGAGTTCTTTATGACTAATGTTGAGTCCATGGATTATATGCACTCTCACCTTTCAATCATTGCTAGCCTCTCTAATACCGCACACCCTTTGCCGGTATCATACACCCACCATATACCCTCCTCAAAACAGCCACCATACCTACCTATCATGGCATTTCCATAGCCATTCCGAGATATATTGCCATGCAACTTTCCATCGTTCCGTTTATTATGACACACTCCATCATTGTCATATTGCTTTGCATGATCATGTAGTTGACATTGTATTTGTGGCAAAGCCACCGTTCATAATTCTTTCATACATGTCACTCATGAGACATTGCATATCCCGGTACACCGCCGGAGGCATTCATATAGAGTCATATCTTGTTCTAAGTATTGAGTTGTAATTCTTGAGTTGTAAGAAAATAAAAGTGTGATGATCATCATTATTAGAGCATTGTCGTAGTGAGGAAACGATGATGGAGACTATGATTCCCCCACAAGTCGAGATGAGACTCCGGACGAAAAATAAAAAAATAAAAGAGGCCATAAAAAAAGATAAAAGTCCCAAATAAAAAATATGAGAGAAAAAGAGAGAAGGGACAATGCTACTATCCTTTTACCACACTGGTGCTTCAAAGTAGCACCATGATCTTCATGATAGAGAGTCTCCTATGTTATCACTTTCATATACTAGTGGGAATTTTTCATTATAGAACTTGGCTTGTATATTCCAATTACGGGTGAGGGAGTCCTGGATTAGGGGGTATCTGGACAGCCGGATTATATCCTTTGGCTGGACTGATGGACTATGAAGATACAAGATTGAAGACTTCGTCCCGTGTCCGGATGGGACTCTACTTGGCGTGGAAGGCAAGCTAGGCAATACGGATATGTATATCTCCTCCTTTGTAACCAACCTTGTGTAACCCTAGCCCCTCCGGTGTCTATATAAACCAGAGGGTTTTAGTCCGTAGGACGACATACAATCATACCATAGGCTAACTTCTAGGATTTGGCCTCTTCGATCTCGTGGTAGATCAACTCTTGTACTACTCATATTATCAAGAATAATCAAGCAGGACGTAGGGTTTTACCTCCATCAAGAGGGCCCAAACCTGGGTAAAACATCGTGTCCCCTGCCTCCTGTTACCATCCGCCTTAGACGCACAGTTCGGGACCCCCTACCCGAGATCCGCCGGTTTTGACACCGACATTGGTGCTTTCATTGAGAGTTCCACTGTGCCGTCGCCGTAAGGAAGGATGCCTCGTCTCGTTGTTAAAAACAACATCACTGCTGAAGGAGCCCTGGCTGTCGGCCAAACTCTCCGGCTTGGCAGTTTCGTCCTGACCACCAGTTCAGCCGCCGCACCGACGATGACTTCTCGGGTCATCAAAAACAGCCTCCATGTCAGCTCGGAATTCGCCGAGCAGATGGATCCAATATAGCTCTCTTCCCTAAACGAGCTCTTGGATCGTATCGCTGCATTGGGAGTCGCTACAGACTATGATCGGATTGGGCTTAAACCCGATCAGAGGGAGATTAATTCTCCACCGGTCACCCATCATATTGCGGTGGTGGAGGAACAATGCGGCGATTCTTCCTCTACCCTGAGGACTAACTATGTCCGGATTCCTGAGCTCTCTGAGCCGGATACCCGTTTACGGGAGGACATCACCCAAGCCCTGAACCTAGAGTCAGGCAGCGGGCCAGACTCATCGGGCAACACTCCGTAATCCGAACTTCCAAGATTGGAAATTCCTCGGCCCCTGGGTCTCAGATCGGGTAGGGATTCGGACTCAAATCCACCCACCCGCCCAGACATAAACGATCTTTCCCACATCAGGCAAGAGCCCCATGAAACAGTACATCATTATTGGGCCAGATTCCTCCTTGTGATGAACAAGGTTAAGGACTGTCACGAGGAAGATGCAGTCTCATTGTTCTGCAATAATTGCACGAACAAGGGAATCCTTAACGCATTAAGTCGCCATGACATATCATGCTTAGTTGACTTGGCGTCCATAGTATGAAAGTACTGTGCGATGGAAAGCGCCTGGAAAACCGAAACGAAATTTTGGGACTATCTGGCTCGGAATATACACCCAGTCGGAAGTAAAAGGGTGCACTATCACAAGACACCCGAGTTAGTTACAAAGAAACAAAAACCCTCTACAGGGCATAGAACCGTATTGGAGGGATGGCTTAACGGACCCTGCAAAATTCATAGTACAACGGATACCATACCAACACGTAGCCTTAGAGCATGTTGGATACTCCGGCAGGTGGCCAAAAGTGGTGAGGATCTCCTCATCCCAAATGCCATAGAGCACCATCCCGTGGATAACAATACGGTATTAACAGTCTTTGAAACCTTCGCATCAAATAATAGGCGCAAGCGAACACTCGGCAGCCTCGCCGAAATCTGCCACGTGACAACAATGAATCCATGGAGTGACAGGGCTATTACCTTCAATGTCAGTGACGAACCTAAATTCCGAACAGCCCGAGCACCAGCTGCACTGGTCCTCGGTCCAATTGTGGACGGCTTTCGAATCACCAAAGTACTCATGGACGACGGTAGTGGATTAAACCTCATCTATGAGGAAACTCTTCAAAAAATGGAAATAGACTGGAACCGCATTGAGCAAAGCAGCACAACCTTCAGAGGAATCATCCCCAGTTGGGAAGCACGCTGTGCTGGGAAAATCACACTAGATGTGGTATTCGGCACGCCGGAGAACTATAGGTCCGAACGAATTACATTCCAAGTGGCCTCGTTCAGTAGTGGATACCACGCCCTTTTAGGATGGGAGGCATTCACGATCTTCCAAGCCATACCCCATTATGGGTACATGAAGCTCAAAATGCCCGGGACCAACGGAATCATCACTCTCGCTAGTGATCCGGACACAGCACTCCGCACCGAAAACAAAATAGCCGCATTGGCCCTCGCGGTATTATCCGAAGCCCTTTCGGCCGAGGAATTAACTGCGCTACGCTCCACAGTGGACAGGGACGACGTGATACTTGACAAAAGATCCAAGTCCACCTCTTTTAATCCAGCGGATGAAATAGTCAAATTCCAAGTCCACCAACGGACCCTACAAAAACAGCTTCCATCGGGGCACAATTAAACCCCGCTGCGGACGCCGCACTACGAGAGTTCCTGCACGAGAATTGGGACATATTCGCCTGGCACTCCTCAGACATGCCAGGAATCCCACGCAGGCTGGCCGAGCACAGCCTCAATATCCTAAAGGGATTCAAGCCAGTCAAGCAGGCTCTTCGGCGTTTCTCTGAACCTAAGAGACAAGCTATGGGAGAGGAACTAGCCAAGTTATTGGAGGCCGGATTCATTAGAGAAATAAAACACCCGGACTGGCTAGCAAACCTGGTGATGGTACCAAAGAAGGACAAATCCTGGCGCCTATGCGTCGATTTCAAGGACCTCAACAAGGCTTGCCCAAAGGATCCCTTCCCCCTCCCCCGCATTGATCAAATTATCGATGCCACCGCAGGACACGAGTCATTGTGTTTCCTCGACGCATACTCCAGCTACCACCAAATCAAGATGGCGGAGTCCGACCAAGCCGCAACGGCATTTATCACACCATACGGCCCCTTCTGTTTCAACACAATGCCTTTTGGGCTCAAAAACACCGGCGCAACATATCAGCGCATGATTCAGACATGTCTGGAGAAACAGATTGGCAAAACAGTAGAGGCATACGTAGATGATGTGGTCATCAAAACCAAACACGTCGACTCTCTCATAGAAGACTTGAGGCTCACATTCGACAACCTCCGAACATACGACATCAAGCTCAATCCGGAAAAATGTGTTTTCGGCATACCAGCCGGAAAGCTCCTGGGCTTCATTCTCTCCAGTAGAGGAATTGAAGCTAATCCGGCCAAAATCCGAGCTTTGTCACAGTTGGATACCCCAACAGACCTCAAACAAATCCAGAAATTAACTGGATGTGTGGCGGCTCTAAGCCGCTTTATCTCCCGCTTAGGAGAAAAGGCATTACCCCTTTATCGCCTCCTTCGGCACCTAACACTTCGAGTGGACGGACGCGGCCACGGCCGTATTGGAAGAAATAAAATCCATACTAGCAACCAACCCAATCCTGGCCACGCCAAACATTGGCGAACCAATGCTGTTATACATTGCGGCAACTCATCAGGTTGTAAGCGTAGTGCTCGTCGTCAAACGAGAAGCGGACGGACATAAATTCCCTCTTCAAAAGCTGGTATATTATGTATCCACTGTCCTCGCTCCATGCAAATCACGGTACCCACATTATCAAAAGATAGCCTATGCGGTATTCATGGCATCCCGGAAGCTGCGACACTACTTTCAAAAGTATTCGATTACAGTAGCCTCGGAAGTGCCACTTAATGATATTATAAACAACCGCGACGCCACGGGCCGGATTGCCAACTAGGCCATTGAGCTCCTCCCGTTCGACATAACATACAAACCTCGGCGAGCCATTAAATCACAAGTATTGGCCGACTTTTTCGCCGAATGGACGGAAGCCGAACTCCCTAAAGAGTACGGCACATACTCCAATTAGATCATGCACTTCGACGGCTCCAAAATGCTGGCCGGTCTGGGGGCTAGCGTCGTCTTGACGTCCCCAACCGGAGATACTATTCAATACATACTGCAGATACTTTATACAGACTCCAACAACGTAGCCGAATACGAAGCCCTATTGCATGGTCTTCGGATGGCAGTCTCCATGGGCATTCAACGCCTGGAGGTGCGTGGGGATTCGAACCTCGCAATATCCCAAATAAATGGAGACTTCGATGCCAAGGATCCGAAGATGGCGGCCTATTGAAACGTCGTCCTAAAGATGTCAGCTCGGTTCGAGGGGCTCGAATTTCACCATGTGGCTCGGGAAAACAATCAGGCGGCGGATATCCTCGCCCGCATCGGCGCAAAACGCGATGCGGTCCCCCAACATCTTTTTGGAGAGGTTGTTTAAACCATCCATGGTATGGGAAGGGGACACCGGTAAAAATAGTCCGGACCCGGCCACAATGCTCGATACTGAACACTCTGACACAATCGGAGGCTCTGCCACCGAAATAACACCTTCCGCCCACGCCATAATGGCCACCATTGCCCCGTGGATAGAACCATTCTTGGCCTACCTAACTAGGCAGGAACTTCCCAAGGACCAAAATGAGGCACGCTGCATAGGCGGCGATCTAAAGCCTACAGGGTCCACGAGGGAGAGCTGTATAAAAAAAGCACTACCGGAGTCCTTTAAAGGTGCATCTCCGAAGAGGAAGGGCGGAAGCTTTTGGCAAAAATTCACGCCGGACTCGGCGGCCACCAAGCTGCAGCCCGGGCCCTTGTAAGCAAGGCCTTCCGTACAGGTTTTTATTGGCCGACGGCCCGGGCAGACGCACAGGACCTGGTCCAACGCTGCGCCGGTTGCCAGCTTTTTGCAAACCAAAGCCACATGCCACCCACCGCCCTCCAAATAATCCCCATTACCTAGCCCTTCGCGGTCTGGGGGCTTGACATGGTTGGACCCCTTAAAGGGGGAACCCATAAGAAAAAATACTTACTGGTCATGGTGGATAAATTCACCAAATGGATAGAAGCTAAACCTGTTAAAACAGCCAAATCCGGACCGTTGATAGACTTCATATCCGGGGTTGTACACCGTTATGGCATCCCCCACAGCATCATCACCGACAACGGCACGAACTTCACGGCCGACGAGGTAAAACTCTGGTGCAGCAACATGGGCATCAAGCTCGATTATGCTTCCGTCTATCACCCACAAACCAATGGCCAAGTTGAGCGAGCAAATGGTCTTATCATGAGCGGCATCAAACCCAGATTAGTGCGGTCCTTAAAGGAGTCTAACACACACTGGGTAGAGGAGCTCGACTCCGTACTCTGGGGGCTGTGGACCACGCCGAATCGTACTACCGGATACACACCCTTCTTTATGGTGTACGGTGCAGAGGCAGTTCTGCCCTGCGACATAATTCATGACTCACCTCGAGTGCACATGTACGAAGAAAGAGAAGCCGAGCTCGATCGGTAGGACACTCTGGACACTCTGGAGGAGGAGCGCGACGTGGCAAAAGCCTGTTCCGCATTTTATAAGCAACAGGCTCACAGATACCAAAGCAGAGAAGTACGGGCCAAAACTTATAACATTGGCGAGTTAGTTCTACGCCTGCCGGAGAAGAAGAAGACCAAGCTCGAGCCCAAATGGGAAGGTCCCTTCATTATTGACCAAGTTCTGACCAGTGGAGTGTACCGTCTGCGGGATGCATCGAATAATCGACTTGAGCCGAACCCATGGAACGCAGCCAGGCTCCGAAGATTCTACGCCTAGCGCCGGACTCTATGTTCGTCTCCTTCCTTCCTCTGTCCATTTTTTGCATATACATTATCTGACTTTTTTCTCTTTCTTTCTTTTATTCTTTTTCAAGGCCTTCAAGGGCCAACTTGTGCCTCGCTTGCACACTATAGACGTGCTAACCGCGCTCATTATACCTGGGGGCTTCTCACACAGAAGCTTAATCATATTTCCGAGCTTTATGCCCCGCACATGTGTTGTTCTTCTGCATGTACCTTTTCTTCACCATTATATGCATCGATATGACTTAAGTTTTGGCCAAGCTGGGTTGCCTGGCTCTTGTATTTATGCCCTACGTTCCCGTTAATTCGGCTAGGGCATAAGGGGAGCACCTCTGCGATTGTTACTGCCGGGTCAGCCAGATGTGTACCTCAGACTGGGTGAAGCCGAAAGCTAGCGTTCTTAAGGGAATATTCGGTCGGCGAACAAAAGATGATTTTTATTTATTCTCCATATATGCCCCCAGATGTTTTTGTCTGCGTCTCCGCTCGCAGTCCGGACATGCACTTTAGGGCATGCGTACCCAGGGAAAGGAACCCCTAACGGAACTATTCTCCCTGGAAGATGTTTCTTACTACCCATGTAATATAACATAACTAGTTGGGCACTTGTTTGTTCAAGCACTAATGACCCCTACGCCTGGTTTCCATGCATACCCCGGTTCTTATATAACCGAGCGGGTATTCGGACACACTCCGGACTATCGGGTCCCGAGGTTGAAGCGAAAAGGTCCGCCATGAGAAATGATCTACAATCCGGCTAGAAGGCATTATACATGTCACTTTAATTACATAGTCATGTAGACTGACTAAATTCCTCTTCTATACCATCCAACAGGCGGTCTAGCCTACAATCCTGTTGGGAATACTTTGCGGCTAATTCTACTTGCCCATACACTAAGCTAACGGGGATCTCTTTCCCATCGGGCCCCATAGGTCCGACCTCGGCCATGTGGTTCGGGTCAGTCTTGGTATACCGCGTCTTCACCATGGCCCAGGCTTCCCTGGCACCTTGACGGCAGGCCGATATCTTCCATAATCGGAAGCGCCGCCGTGCTCCCTTGAGCTTCTCCGCAAGCTCTCCAATGCCTTCTGGCAGGGAGACAGCTGGCCACAAGGCCTGGGCAACACCTTGCATCACCTGCCGAACTTGTTCGTGCAGTTGTGAGAGATCGGATAGAAGATCACCCGCAGACCCAGGCATCTCCTCCGCGGGACGACCCGTCGGCATACCTGCAGACATAACTCTGTTAGTAGCTTCTCCGCCGACCCCTTTTTAAGGGTTTGTTCAAGCACTTACTGAAAATGCCGCGTAGAAGCCGCTTATTCTCCTTCTCGGAGTCCGCAAGCTGGGCTCGAACATATTTTAGTTCCACGCTCAGCTTGGTATTTGCATCGTACGGCATGCTGGTCCTCCGGATTATCTCTGGATTCATCTGCAATATTCAGCCACGTTGCACGCTATATGGTACCCATCATTCTTTGAAACAAATGTTACCAGCTGGGGACTTTTTAGGTTCCTTCAATGCGGCAACGGCGGCCCGAAGTTGGGTCTTGCATTCCTCTAGCTCCTGTGACAGTCGAGTATTCTTCTCTGTAAGAACCTGCACAATAGATGATCCTTAAATCAGTTCTGCTAACTGTTTCAAGTCTCAGGGGCTACTGATACATATAATCGTCAGATTTACTTACCCGTACATCCCTTACATACTGGTCCATGGCTCTGGCTAGAGCATTTTGAGCAGCACGGAGGTACGCGTCTCCAGAATTGAAGGCATCAAATGCCTCTGGTGAGAAGCAGGCGTCACGGAGTACGGCCCGGCGACGCCTATGATTCATGGCGCTCTCCACTTCTGAATTTGTAGCGGATAGTCTATCCGCATCCTCTGTAGGAGGAGTATTCAGCGTCCGCCCATTGTTGGCTTCCACCTCTATGGCCGGTCCTGAAGCCCGACTGGTGGAAGCATGATCGGCAGCCTCACCGGACACATTCTGGCGAGCATTTTTTCTGTCAAACAAACATGGACGTCATTACGTTTTGAGAAAGATGACAACCATGGAGCGGGGTTTTTGTCATACCTCTGCACCGGCGTCTCTGTCCTGACCGCCTTCCTTTTTGGCCTGCCCGGCCTAAGTGCCTCTTGTTGGCAAGTTGTTGCGGGTTCGGCACGGCGTCCCGAAGGCCTTCCCTGTAAAACACCATATGTATATGGTAGGTGAAGTGTCTAAAAGGGGATCCTAGTTTTTGGAGTTGGGATTTTTGGTTTTTCTTACGTGCGACGCAGGAAGCAGTCTGGGATAGTCGGCCGTAATGGCCACCATGGCGTCATCATAGCTTAATTGATAGAACTGCCGGTCTATCAGCTCCATGAATATGTCCGGATCTTCTTCGAGTCCGGGGCCAAGGGCACGGTCAGGGTCCTCTGGTTGTGGGGATGGGCTGTTGACCTCTCTTATGGCTTTCACAGTTCCTGCCGCACAATGGCGATGTGAAAAATACCTACAACAAAGAATGCGGGAAGAATGGGAGTAGGGAGATATAACTCACCCAGCTTGGAGGGTTGTACATAGAGAATCCATCCCGTGGCTTGATGCGGACGAAATCCTCTTCCGCTCCCTTGAACAAGTCGGACATAATTTTTGCTAAAGCGGCAGCGTTGTCCAGACCCTTACGCCCGCAACGGGTGGCATCGTCTTCCCCGTTAAAACACCATAGGGGGTGCCCTCGATATTGAAGTGGCTGCACTCCCCGCATTATGCATATTGACATAACCTCGATTACTGTCAATCCTGATTGAGCCAACGCTTTAATCCGTTTCATCAGGTGAAGGACTTCTCCGTTGTCTTCCTCCTGGGGGCTCCGTGGGCGCCAGCTTCGGCATTTCTTCAGAGGAGCATTGTTGAAGTCAGGAAGACCCCGCCGAACAGGGTCCGGAAGGGGGACGTCCTCCATATAAAACCATTCCGAAGGCCAGTCTTCGGACGTCTTCTTCGGAGTACCGGACAGGTATCCGGTTTCGGCGATGCGCCATATTTCGGCTCCGGCCACTTGATAAAGTGACCCCTTCTGTGTGCGGGGGACAAGGCAAAATAACCTTTTCCACAGCTCGAAATGAGCCTCGCAGCCCAGGAATAACTCGCAAAGGGCAACATAGCCGGCGATGTGTAATATGGAAGCAGGGGTGAAATTATGCAGTTGGAGGCTGTAAAACTCCAGGAGCCCGCGGAGGAACGGATTAATTGGAAATCCGAGTCCCCTTAATAAATAAGGAACAAGGCATACCCGCTCCCCCGTAGAGGGGCTGGGGAAGCTCTCCGCTTGCTCCCCGCCATTGTAGGTGGCGAGCCCGGCTCGGACGGGAACCATATACGCTGGAGGGAGAAATCACTTAGACTGCAGTTCGACTAATCGACTGTGTGGGATTGAACACCTCTCCCAATCACCAGGCTTAGGGCTATGGGGGTGGGTGGAGGAGCTGCGGAGGTCGGCCATGTTGGAGTGGATTTTTTCGAAGCACGCTCCGATGGATTCTCACTGGGGGAGGATGATATGGATTGGATCTAAGAATCCCCATCCCTTTAATAGACAATTTATTTATCTGGCTAGGGGGGCGAATGTAAAAATGCCCTGGCGCCTCGTATGGATTTGACACGTGGGAGATAGCCCTTATTGGGCGCAGAAGCAAAGAGGTCCAACATTTATGGGGCCGGACACTGCTTAACAAACGTTCGAAATTTGGAGAAGAACCCGCCTTGCAATGTCGAAGACAGCACTGCGCGCCGGACTCATCGCCATTGAAGCCTGGTTCAGGGGCTACTGAGGGAGTCCTGGATTAGGGGGTATCTGGACAGCCGGATTATATGCTTTGGTCGGACTGATGGACTATGAAGATGCGAGATTGAAGACTTCGTCCCGTGTCCGGATGGGACTCTACTTGGCGTGGAAGGCAAGCTAGGCAATACAGATATGTATATCTCCTCCTTTGTAACTGACCTTGTGTAACCCTAGCCCCCTCCGGTGTCTATATAAACCGGAGGGTTTTAGTCCATAGGACGACATACAATCATACCATAGGCTAGCCTCTAGGGTTTGGCCTCTTCGGTCTCGTGGTAGATCAACTCTTGTACTACTCATATTATCAAGAATAATCAAGCAGGACGTAGGGTTTTACCTCCATCAAGAGGGCCCAAACCTGGGTAAAACATCGTGTCCCCTGCCTCCTGCTACCATCCGCCTTAGACGCACAGTTCGGGACCCCCTACCCGATATCCGCCGGTTTTGACACCGACAACGGGCTTCCTCAAAATGCCCTAGGTCTTAGTGAGCAAGCAAGTTGGATGCACACCCACTTAGTTTTTTTTGAGCTTTCATATACTTATAGCTCTAGTGCATCCGTTGCATGGCAATACCTACTCACTCACATTGATATCTATTGATGGGAATCTCCATAGCCCATTGATACGTCTAGTTGATGTGAGACTATCTTCTCCCTTTTGTCTTCTCCACAACCACCATTCTATTCCACCTATAGTGCTATGTCCATGGCTCATGCTCATGTATTGCATGAAGATTGAAAAAGTTTGAGAACATTAAAAGTATGAAACAATTACTTGACTTGTCATCGGGGTTGTGCATGATTTAAATACTTTGTGTGGTGAAGATAGAGCATAGCCAGACTATATGATTTTGTAGGGATAACTTTGTTTGGCCATGTTATTTTGAGAAGACATAATTGCTAAGTTATTATGCTTGAAGTATTATTATTTTTATGTCAATATTAAACTTTTATCTAGAATCTTTCGGATCTGAATATTCATGCCAAAATTAAGAAGAATTACATTGAAATTATGCCAAGTAGCATTCCACATCAAATTTTTTGTTTTTATCATTTACCTACTCGAGGACGAGTAGGAATTAAGCTTGGGGATGCTTGATAAGTCTCCAACGTATCTATAATTTTTGATTGCTCCATGCTATATTATATTTTGTTTTGGGCATTATTGTGCTTTATTATCCACTTTTATATTATTTTTGGGACTAACCTATGAACCAGAGACCCAGCCCAGAATTGTTGTTTTTTGCCTATTTTAGGGTTTCGAAGAAAAGGAATATCAAACGGAGTCCAAACGGAATAAAACCTTCGGGAACGTGATTTTTGGAACGAACAAGATCCAAGAGACTTGGACCCTACGTCAAGCAACCAACAGGGAAGCCTTGAGGTAGGGGGCGCGCCTACCCCCCCCCCAGGCGCACCCTCCACCCTCGTGGGCCCCCTGTTGCTCCAACGACGTACTCCTCCTCCTATATATACCTACGTACCCCCAAACGATCTGATATGGAGCCAAAACCCTAATTCCACCGCCGTAACTTTCTGTATCCACGAGATCCCATCTTGGGGCCTGTTCCAGAGCTCCACCGGAGGGGGCATCGATCACGGAGGGCTTCTACATCAACACCATAGCCTCTCCGATGAAGTGTGAGTAGTTTACCTCAGACCTTCGGGTCCATAGTTATTAGCTAGATGGCTTCTTCTCTCTTTTTGGATCTCAATACAAAGTTCTCCCCCTCTCTTGTGGAGATCTATTCGATGTAATCTTCTTTTGCGGTGTGTTTGTTGAGACCGATGAATTGTGGGTTTATGATCAAGTTTATCTATGAAAAATATTTGAATCTTCTCTGTATTCTTTTATGTATGATTGTTTATCTTTGCAAGTCTCTTCGAATTATCAGTTTGGTTTGGCCTACTAGATTGATCTTTCTTGCAATGGGAGAAGTGCTTAGCTTTGGGTTCAATCTTGCGGTGTCCTTTCCAAGTGACAGTAGGCGCAGCAAGGCACGTATTGTATTGTTGCCATCGAGGATAACAAGATGGGGTTTTTATCAATTGCATGAATTTATCCCTCTACATCATGTCATCTTTCTTAAGGCGTTACTCTGTTCTTATGAACTTAATACTCTAGATGCATGCTGGATAGCGGTCGATGTGTGGAGTAATAGTAGTAGATGCAGGCAGGAGTCAGTCTACTTGTCTTGGACGTGATGCCTATATACATGATCATACCTAGATATTCTCATAACTATGCTCAATTCTGTCAATTGCTCAACAGTAATTCGTTCACCTACCGTAAAATACTTATGCTCTTGAGAGAATCCACTAGTGAAACCTATGGCCCCTGGGTCTATCTTCATCATATTAATCTTCCAATACTTAGTTATTTCCTTTGCTTTGCATCTTCATCATAAAAATACTAAAAATATTATCTTATCATATCTATCAGATCTCACTCTCGTAAGTGACCGTGTAGGGATTGACAACCCCTTACCGCGGTGGTTGCTAGGATTTATTTGTTTTGTGTAGGTGCGAGGGACTCGCGCGTAGCCTCCTACTGGATTGATACCTTAGTTCCCAAAAACTGAGGGAAATGCTTACGCTACTTTGCTGCACCACCCTTTCCTCTTCAAGGGAAAACCAACGCAAGTGCTCAAGAGGTAACAGTGCCCGCCTCCATAGATACACACCTTGGTGATATCGTTGTAGTGCTTAGGCGAAGCCCTGCGTTGGTAACTTCATCATCACCGTCATCACACCGTCGTGCTGATGAAACTCTCCCTCGGTCTGAACTGGATTAAGAGTACGAGGGACGTCATCGAGCTGAACGTGTGTAGATCGCGGAGGTGTCATGTGTTTGGTACTTGATCGGTTGGATGGCGAAGACGTTTGACTACATCAAGCACGTTTCTTCACGCTTCCACTTTAGGTCTACGAGGGTACGTAGACATACTCTCCCCTCTCGTTGCTATATATCTCTTAGATAGGTCTTGCATGATCATAGGAAAATTTTGAAATACTGCGTTTCCCAACAGTGGTATCAGAGCCAAGTCTATGTGTAGATGTTATATGCGCGAGTAGAACACAAAGGAGTTGTGGGCGTGAGTATATACATATTGCTTGCTGTCACTAGTTGATTCTTGATTCAGCGGTATTGTTGGATGAAGTGGCTGAGACCGACGTTACGCGTACGCTTACGCGAGACTGGTTCTACCGACGTGCTTCGCACACAGGTGGCTAGTGGGTGTCTATTTCTCCAACTTTAGTTGAATCAGTTTCAATGAACATGGTTCTTTCTGAAGATCAAAAAGCAATCACTATACTATGTTGTGGTTTTGATGTGTAGGTAAGAATGGTTCTTGCTAGAAGCCCATAGCAGCCACGTATAACTTGCAACAACAAAGTATAGGACGTCTAACTTGTTTTTGCGGGGCATGTTGTGATGTGATATGGTTAAGACGTGATTATATAAATTGTTGTATGAGATGATCATGTTTTGTAACACAGTTATCGGCAACTGGCAGGAGCCATATGGTTGTCGCTTTATTGTATGAAATGAAATCGCCATGTAATTGCTTTACTTTATCTCTAAGTGGTAGCGATAGTCGTAGAAGCAATAGTTGGCGAGACGACAACGATGCTTCGATGGAGAACAAGGTGTCAAGCCGGTGACAATAGTGATCATGACGGTGCTTTGGAGATGGATATCAAAAGCACAAGATGATGATGGCCATATCATATAACTTATATTTGATTACATGTGATGTTTATCCTTTATGCATCTTATTTTTCTTAGTTTGGCGGTGGCATTATAAGATGATCTCTCACTAAATTTCAATGTATAAGTGTTCTCCCTGAGTATGCACCGTTGCTACAGTTCGTCGTGCCGGGACACCACGTGATGATCAGGTGTGATAAGCTCTACGTTCACATACAACGGGTGCAAGCCAGTTTTGCACACGCAGAATACTCGGGTTAAACTTGACGAGGCTAGCATATGCAGATATGGCCTCGGAACACTGAGACCGAAAGGTCGAGCGTGAATCATATAGTAGATATGATCAACATAGTGATGTTCACCATTGAAAACTACTCCATCTCACGTGATGATCGGACATGGTTTAGTTGATATGGATCACGTGATCACTTAGATGATTAGAGGGATGTCTATATAAGTGGGAGATCTTAAGTAATATGATTAATTGAACTTTAATTTATCATGAACTTAGTACCTGATAGTATTTTGCATGTCTATGTTGTTGTAGATAGATGGCCCGTGTTGTTGTTCTGTTGAATTTTAATGCGTTCCTAGAGAAAGCTAAGTTAAAAGATGATGGTAGCAACTACTCGGACTGGGTCCGTAACTTGAGGATTATCCTCATTACTGCACAGAAGAATTACGTCCTGGAAGCATCGCTGGGTGACAAGCCTGCTGTCGGTGTCAAAACCGGCGGATCTCGGGTAGGGGGTCCCGAACTGTGCGTCTAGGCCGAATGGTAACAGGATGCAAGGGACCCGAAGTTTTACCCAGGTTCAGGCCCTCTTGATGGAGGTAAAACCCTACGTCCTGCTTGATTAATATTGATGATATGGGTGTTACAAGAGTAGATCTACCACGAGATCAGAGAGGCTAAACCCTAGAAGCTAGCCTATGGTATGATTGTATGTTGTGATTGTTGTCCTATGGACTAAAACCCTTCAGTTTATATAGACACCGGAGAGGGTTAGGGTTACACAAGGTCGGTTACAAAGGAGGAGATATCCATATACGTATTGCCTAGCTTTCCTTCCACGCCAAGCAGAGTCCCATCCAGACACGAGACGAAGTCTTCAATCTTGTATCTTCATAGTCTAACAGTCTGGCCAAAGGATATTGTCCGACTGTCCGAAGACCCCCTAATCCAGGACTCCCTTAGTAGCCCCGCATTACTAGGAAAAGGCCTACTAATGGCGCACCAGTTTTGCCTACTAATGGCGCATCACTGGTGCGCCATTAGTATCACGCCACTAGTATTTTTTACTAATGGCGCACCACTGGTGCGCCATTAGTATCTGGTATACTAATGGCACACCACCCAGTGCGCCATTAGTATATAACACCATGCGCCATTAGTATGCCTCCCAGGGGCCATATTTAACCATGTGCTTTGGCACACTAATGGCGCACTGCGGATGGATGCGCCATTAGTATGCCAAGTATACTAATGGCGCACTCTGTAGTGATGCGCCATTAGTATGAATATTAGGTTTTATTTATTTTTTACTTTTATGATTTTTGCACATGTTACAAAATATATTATTTGATAGAATATAGACAGTAGCACACAGCAACAACATATTCATCGAATACAATAGATTAGTCTCCGAATACAATTCATCATATTAGTCTCTGAATTCAAAAGACCGAACAAAGATAAAACATTACAAGTCTCGAGACCGCGAGTATCGAGTTTATCGGAAGTAATACTAATCCTAACAAGTCCTACTAATCATCATCATACAACTTCTACTCGTTATTCATAACAAGTCATACGATCATCATCTTGATAGTCATCAAACCAAACCTACTTAATTGTTCTTAGCACATGATCATCAGTATTAGGCAGGACCTAAATATCCTATTTAAGCTAAAATAGCATAAAACAATATAGACCCTGACTCTCCATTATGGATAATGGAGAACATCCTGTCTCCAATTCTTGCGTTTCGCTTCCTTTTGCTTCCAAGAAGCTCCTTACGACTGTCCATACATTTTTCCATCCTTTGATTTTCATGTCTCCACTTCTTTTAGAAATCTCATACGGACAGTTGAGATTCGTAGGACGACCTGGCTGTATGTTCAAAACATTAACACTACCTTTCTGATACATCATATGAGGCACACAATTCTCTGGGGTTATCTGTTCAAAAACATAGTAATAACTTCATAGTCAGCAATGATGTACTAGTTTTAGAAGTATGCAAAAGATGCACGAATGTCGTAATAGTAAAAATCTTACCAGGGTATCTCCATGGTAGTTACCGTAGTTGAACACATGCACTAGTGGCACGTATTTACCATAATGTTGAGGAGTTTGATTGTGGATAATGTAATTCTCAATGTCAGTACAAAATCCGACCAGATGATTTTTCTCCTTGTAAGTTGTTAATTCAGAGCCATCGGTGTAGTGGGTTTTGTCTACCATCTCCCGCACATTCTTTGAACAATAAAAATAAGCTGTCAATGGAAATAAGCTATCAACTATTTTGAAATAAACAATATAAATTAGCTAATAACTACGTTTGAGAAACTCACATAGCGGTAGAACTGGAGGCGTATAAACAAGGACCCAAATGTCCATATTGTCTTGGTTGATGTTAGGATTACCAAGATCCATGGTGATAAGCATACCCTCATCAAAACCATACTTCTTGCAAAATGCTTCCCAATTTTTGCAACCAAAATGGGTTACGCTCTTAGAATTATATAGATTTACTTCAAAGTCCACATCATGATGAGTCCTTAGGTGAATTTTCTTTCTTTCAGAAATTTCATGGTCTTCAAAATCCATCCTCTCCAAGACATAGCGTCTTGCATGGCATGGGATAAGCTATACTCGAATTCTAAAAGATGAAAATTACACGTTGAAATAGTTGAAGTCATGCTTAATTATGAAAATAACACTTGTCGTCGTTGTGTACCATTTCAACTTCGAAGGTCTCCTCGAGCTTAATGCTAAAGCGCCGATCATCGTCCAGGTGAGGCATGTCGCACAGACCTCGATCGTCGTGGCACCAGTCGCACTCCGCCGGGAGACTTTCGTCATCCGATGATGATGACGACATATCCTACGTTCATAATTCAAAACTATATCATTTAGGGTTTGTCGACACTGAGGCATCCTAAAAGCTAAGCTTTTATCATTTAGGGTTTGTCGACGCTGAGGCACCCTAAAAGCCTAAGCTTTCATCATTTAGGTTCTTATCGACACCGAGGCACCCTAAAAGCCAAGGTTTTATCATTTAGGGTTTGTCGATGTCGAGGCACCCTAAAAGCCTAAGCTTTCATCATTTAGGTTTTGTCGACGCGGAGGCACCCTAAAAGCCTAAGCGTACATCATTTAGGTTCTCATCGACACTGAGGCACCCTATAGAAGCGAAGTTAAGTTTTCATCATTTAGGGTTTATCGATGCCGAGGCACCCTAGGTTGGGCCTAATCACTTGGCACTAATCACTTGACTCTATTGCCGCCTATGTTGGGTTTATCATCTAGGGTTTATCGATGCTAACAAGAATTCTACGTTGGGCCTAATCACTTGGCTCTATTGCCACCTATGGTTTAATGCAGCAAGAATGGCGGGGCAGTTGATCCTACTTAACTAAGTACTAAGATACCCCGGCCCATGCATTAGTCGCAAGTAACCCATATGTCCTATTTTTAGCAAAGTCATGCTAAAATTCACAGAAAATTTCAGCATGATCTTTGCTGAAAATAGGACATATGGAGTACCCGAATTTGCCGGAACGGAAGTTAATCGACATTCCGGCAAACTCAAGGGCCTCTCGGGGTACAGCAGCAGCATCACAAGTTGACAAAATTCCCAAGTAGTACAGCAGCAGCATCACAAGTAGTACCAATGAACATATAGTCCAGCAAGTTGAAAAAGCTGAAGTTCTCAGCATGAAGAATCACACAACACAGCACCTACATTATGATGATACATTTGGAGATTGCACATACAGTTTTCACATAAGCATAATTGTTCTGGAGATTGCACATACAGTTTTTGACAGCACAGCACCTATGACAGCACATACAGTTTTCGTTACTCCTCCCAAATGAAATGACACTTTGACATGGCTGCAATTTTTAGTGTCTACTTATCTGCAATTTTTCAGTGTCTGCTTAGGAGAAATAGGTTTCAAACTTCAGCTTGCTTTGTGGACTAAAAAACTATCTAAGGAGTTCTTCAAGTTCAAGTTACAGCCTGCATGACATTTTCCTACACAATGCTTGTTGTAAATAATTACTTAAAGTAAACACTTTTTTATCTTAGCTTACTTACAACAGAATGCCTATCTTTCTGGTTTTCCAATTCCTTTTGTTTCATTTTCAACATTGCTCTATTTGTAATTAATAGCACTGTTCAAGAAATCTGTATATGCAATCTACAGAGATCCCCCTCCTGACTTTTAGACTGATTTTCCATCAAAATTGAAAATAGTTACACTAAGTTTCAAAATAAAAAATACACTTCTCAGTTTTACAAACTGAAAATTACTCTAAAACTGAAACTTTAACTGACTTTTAGAGTGAATTTTTACTCCAAGAGTTTTTATATTCAGATCACTTTAACTAAATTTTACATTGAGTTTTGGATTGAATTTTAAACTTTCTTGCAATATAAGCTTGCCGTACACTTTATATTTAGATCAGGAGCCAAGCTCTAAAATTAAATTTTTAACTGAATTTTTATGACTGCATCTGTTTCAATTTCAGTTTCAGATAAAGTTTATATTCAGATCAGGAGACTGACTTTTAAACTGACTTTATATTCAGTTTCAGGTAAGGACATCAAAGAATCTACAGCGAGGGGCGGCCGGCGCGGTGAGCATGAGCCCGCATGCACAACGGTGACTAAACAAGGAGAAAAATAGGGGAATCGATGGAGACGCTCACCGCGGAGCTGGGGAAGGAGACGGCGAGGCCGAGGGTGGTCGGGGCAGCGCGGATCGACGCCGAGAAGCAGTGGTCGGTGATGAGGAAGAAGAGGTCGATGCGCTCGATCCTTGATGACCCGGCTCCAATCCGTGGACATAGGCGATGAAGGTGATGATGGTGTTGCTCCTGGCGCAGCTCCTAGGCACGACGACGGAGGACGGGGCGGTCGGTGGCCGCGTGACGCGCGGCGGCAGCGCTCGGGGTGGAGGGAAGGAGCGGGGCAGGTCGTCAGCGGCGAGGACCGAGAGGGCGATTGAGGAGTGGAGGGAAGGAGCGGGGCAGGCCGTCGGCGGCGAGGACCGAGACTGCGAGGCGGGGCGCGGGGGTCGTCGGGCGACTAGGGGGGATGAATCTGGCGAGGGGGAGTGAATCTGGCGACCGGGAGGGACGAAGGGATCGGGCGACTAGGGGGGAAGATTACTAATGGCGCACCCCCTGGCGGTGCGCCATTAGTATGTTTTATTTTTTTTATAGCAATGGCGCACCCCTGAGACGGTGCGCCATTAGTATTATTTTTTTAGATAGCAATGGTGCACCAGCCAGCCGTGCGCCATTAGTAAGATTTTTTTATTATTATTTTGTTGCATCTAATAACAAATTTGTTTTTTTGGATTTTTAGTTGCATTCATTTGTGACGGTGGAGCGGGGGAGGGTGCGGGGGGTCGGCGGCGGCGGCGTGGGTCGGGGCAGCGGGGGGAATTAGCTAGGGGGGCGAGGGAGAGGGATGAAGGGGATCTGGCGAGAGGGAGGGAATTAGCTAGGGGGAATCTTACTAATGGCGCACCCGCGTTCGGTGCGCCATTAGTAATCTTTTTTTACATAGCAATGGTGCACCATGCAGAGGTGCGCCATTAGTAATCTTTTTTTACATAGCAATGGCGCACCAGGCAGAGGTGCGCCATTAGTAATCTTTTTATATATATAGCAATGGCGCACCAGCCAGAGGTGCGCCATAAGTAAATTTTTTGTTGCATGTAATAATTTTTTAGAAAATGAATATGAATATGAAACAGTAATATTTTTTTATAAAAACAAGTAATAATTGTTGTTTAACAACAATTGTAGTCTACACTTTATTATTATTATTTTTTAAAATGAAGAGGGGAGAGGAGGCGCGGGTGGGATCGAGATCGAGATGGAGGGGGAATCGAGATCGAGATGGAGGGGAATCGAGATCGAGATGGAGGGGGGTCGAGATCGAGTGTCCTCATGAATATTCAATATTTTATCATATTGAATATGAAAAAATATCATCAAATTTGAAAAAATATTCATGAATTCAAAAAGTGCCCATGAAATTTAAAAATATTCATGATATCAAAAAGTGCCCATGAAATTTAAATATATTCATGATATCAAAATATATACTAATGGCGCACTTCTACAGGGTGCGCCATTAGTAGTTTAAACTAGTAATGGTGCACTGTGAGACGGTGCGCCATTAGTAGTTTTGCAAAAAAAGAATAAAAAAATTCAGTACTGGCGCACTCCCTGTCTGGTGCGCCATTACTAGTTAGAACTAGTAATGGCGCACTTTGGTAGGATGCGCCATTAGTATGTATGTAAAAATGAAAAAAAAATTATCACTAGTGGCGCACCTGTTTTCTGGTGCGCCATTAGTGTCTTCCACACTAATGGCGCATCACCAACTGGTGCGCCATTAGTATATACTAGTGGCGCACTACTTCCCTGGTACGCCATTAGTGTCAATCCTATCTATAGCCCTTTTCCTAGTAGTGCCGAACCAGGCTTCAGTGACGACGAGTCCGGCACGCAGTATTATCTTCAGCATTGCAAGGCGGGTTCCTCTCCAAATTCTGTGTACCTGTCGAAATAATGTTCGGTTCCTTGTGACGGTTTGTACTCCTTGGCTTCTATGCCCAATAATGGCCACTTTCCACGTGTCGAGCGAATGTGAAGAGCTAGGGTGTCTTCACATTTACCCCCTAGCTATGTAAATGAGCCGCCTATTTAAAAAGACGAGGATTCAGATCCAAATCACATCATCCTCCCTTGTCGAGTCTTCATCGGAGCGCACCCGACAGAGATCCATTCCACCATGGCCGGTCGACGCAGCTCCTCCTCTCGCACCCCTTGCTCAAAGCCTGGAGATTGGGAGAGATGTTCCATCCCGCACAGCAAATTGGTGATGCTTCAGTCCAAGGGATTTCTTCCCCCAGCGTACCTGGTCCCGGTTCGAGCCGGGCTTGCCACCTACAATGGCGGAGAGGAGGCGGAGAGCCGTCCCAATCCCTCCAAGGGAGAGCGGGTATGCCTTGTCCCTTATCTGGTAAGAGGGCTCGGATTCCCAATTCACCCGTTTCTCCGGGGGCTTCTAGAGTTCTATGGCCTCCAGCTATACAACCTTACGCCTGCCTCCCTGCTACATATCACGGGATTCGTAGCCCTTTGCGAGTTATTTTTGGGCTGTGAGGCTCATTTCGCTCTGTGGAAGAAGTTGTTCTGCCTTGTGCCCCGTTCTAAGAAGGGATCAATATATCAAGTGGGCGAAGCCAAAGTGTGGCATATTGCCGGGACCGGATACCTGTCCAAAACCCTGAAGAAGACGTCCGAAGACTGGCCTTCAGAATGGTTTTATATACAAGATGTCCCCCTTCCGGACCCTATTCGGATCGGCCTTCCTGAGTTTGACAACGCCCCTTTCAAGAAGCGCCAGAGCTGGCGTCCATGGAGCTCTCTGGAGGAAGACGACAAGGACATTCTTTATCTGATGAGCCAGATAAGTTCTTTAGCTCGATCCTGATTGACCATGATCGAGGTCATGGCTATATGCATTATGCGGGGGGTGCAGCCGCTCCAGTATAGAGGCCACCCCATGTGGGATTTCAACAGGGAGGATGACGCCATCCTCCACGGCCGCAAAGGGCCGGGATCGGCTGCTGATCTAATAAAGATCTTGTCCACTTTGTACAAGGGAGAAGAGGAGGAATTCCTCCGTGTCAACCCGCAGGGCGGATTCTCTATGTACAATCCTCCAAGCCGGGTAAGCGGGGACTTTTTCTCACCCATCCGTTTCGTATTCCCGTAGTTTAAGTATTCATTCTAGCGATTTCATCGCAGGAGCTGCGCCAGGCAGTAAAGGAGATAAACAGCCCTCCTCCACAGCCCGAGGACCCTGGACGGTCCCTTGACCCGGCCTCCCAGGAGGATCCGGACATATCCGTGGAGCTGATCGATGAGGTATTTTACCAAGGGAGTAATGACAATACCTTGGTGGCCATTACGGCCGATTACCCTGGGCTAGTTCTAGCCTCACAGGTGACTGAGACCGAAGTCCGAGCACTTAAAAAGGGATCCGTCCTTGTGCTCTTTTTTTATTACTGTATAATAGCCGTGTTTTGCAGGGGAGGTCCTCAGGGCAGAAGGTCGAGCCTGCGGCAACTAGCCAACAAGGGGCCGCAAGGCCAAGCAGGCTGAAAAGATCTGCAGTCCGGATCGAGGCACCGGCGCAGTGGTACGGCGCGCCGCTTTTATTGCCAGACATTATTCGTGGAGGCATATTAACGCCCATGCCCCTTTTTTCAGGAAAAAGAGAGCTCGCCGGACTATACTCGGAGAGGCTACCAATCGCGCCTCCACAAGCCAGGCTCCAAGGCCGGACTCAGAGGCAGGAACAAATACAAGGCGTGCGCCGGGTGCTCCTCCGACAAAGGATGCGGATAAACTGTCCGCCACCCATTCTGAGGTGGAAAGTGCCATGAACCACAGGCGTCGCCGGACTGTTCTTCGTGATGCTTGTTTCTCCCAAGAGGCATTGGATGCCTTCAACTCGGGAGACGCGCACCTCCGTGCCGCTCAAAATGGTCTAGCCAGAGCCACGGAGCAGTATGTAAAAGACATACGGGTGAGAAAATTTGATGATTATATATGTCAGTAGCCCCTGAGACTTGAAACAGTTAGGATAACTGATTTAAGGATCATTTGTTATGCAGGTTCTTACAAAAAAGAATACCCAACTGTCCCAGGAGCTGGAAGAGTGCAAAGCCCAACTTCAGGCCGCACTGGCCGCAGCAGGGGAGCCCAAAGAAACCCCCTCTGGTAACATATCCCTCGAATGATAAGTATCATATTAGAATGTGGTGTATATGCCAATCTGACGATAAAATTGCAGATGACGCTGGAGTAAATCCGGATAAGCAACAGCTCATACGCCAGCTAAAGGCTGGTGAGAGCGTGCTTACGAGGGTGAGGCAGGAGAAGAATGATCTCCAAGATGCCAACACCAAGCTGGGCGTGGAGCTAAAAGATGTTCGTGCCCAACTGTCGGATTCTGTTAAGGAGAATCGGCGGCTTCGACGCGGCATATTTAGTAAGTGCTTGAACGAACTTTGAAAAAGAGTTCGGCGAGGAAGCTGGCTGACAGAGCTATGTCTGTAGGTACGCTAACAGGTCGTCCTGCCGAGGAGATGTCTGGTTCAACGGGTGATATTCTCCCCGAGCTCGCACAGTTACACGAACGAGTTCGGCAGGTGATGCAAGGCATCGCCCAGGCCTTGTGGCCATCCGCCTCCATACCCGAAGGCCTTGGATAGCTTACAGAAAAGCTCAAGGGAGCACGGCGGCGCTTCCGATTATGGAATATATCGGCCTACCGTCAGGGTGCCAGGGAAGCCTGGGCAATGGTGAAGACACGGTACACGAAGACTAACCCGAACCACATGGCCGAAGTCAGACCTGTGGGGCCTGATGGCAAGGAGATCCCTGTGAGTTTGGTGTACGGCCAAGTAGAATTTGCCGCAAAGTATTCCCAACAGGAATGTAGACTAGGCAGCCTATTCGATGGCATTGAAGAGGAATTCAACCAGTCAAATTGACTATGTAATTTTAAAGTGACATATATGATGCCTTCTAGCCGGATTCTAGATCGTTTGTCGTGGCGGACCATTTCGCTTCAACCTCGGGACCCGACTGTCCGGAGTGTATCCGAATACCCTCTCGTTTATGTAAGAATCGGGGCATGCGTGGAGACCAGGCATAGGGGTCATTAGTGCTTTATCAGACAAGTGCCCAACTAGTTATGTTATATTACATGGGTAGTAAGAAACATCTTCCAGAGAGAATAGTTCTGTTAAGGGTTCCTTTCCCTGGGTAGGCATGCCCTAAAGTGCATGTCCGGACTGCTGCGAGAAGCGCAGAAAAAACATCTGGGGGCAGATATGGAAAATAAAAGTTATCTGTTGTTCACCGACCGAATATTCTCTGAAGAACGCTAGCTTTCTGCTTCACCCAGTCTGAGGTACACGTCCGGCTGACCCGGCGGTAACAATCGCAGAGGTGCTCCCCTTATGCCCTAGCCGAATTAACGGGAACGTAGGGCATAAATACAAGAGCCAGGCAACCCAGCTTGTCCAAAACATAAGTCATATCGATGCATATAATGGTGAAAAAAGGTACATGCAGAAGTATAAAGCATGTGTTGGGTGTGATGCCCAGGTAAATAATATAAGCTTCTGTAAAAGAAGCCCCCAGGTGTAGAGAGTGCGGCTAGCACATCTGTAATGTACAAGTGAGGCACAAGGTGACCCTTGAAGGCCTAAAGAAATAAAAGAAAGAAAGGGAAACAAGACAGATGACGCGTATGCAGAAAATGGACAAAGGGAGGGGACTAACATAAAGTCCGGTGCTAAGCGTAGAATCTTCGGAGCCTGGCTGTGTTCCATGGGTTTGGCTCGAGTCAACTAGTCGATGCATCCCGCAGTAGGTACGCTCCGCCGGTCAGAACTTGGTTGATGATGAAGGGACCTTCCCATTTGGGCTCTAGCTTGTTCTTTTTCTTATCCGGCAGCCGGAGAACTAGTTCGCCAACGTT
This sequence comes from Triticum urartu, assembly GCF_003073215.2. Lineage (NCBI taxonomy): Eukaryota > Viridiplantae > Streptophyta > Magnoliopsida > Poales > Poaceae > Triticum > Triticum urartu. The sequence continues at coordinate 701,066,594 of NC_053024.1, read as the reverse complement.
ATAAGTTTTGGCTCGTACATCTCTGCTTTGGTATCTGCGAGCCTATTGCTGGTAAAATGCGGAACGGGCTTTGGCTACGTCGCGTTCTTCCTCGAAGGTGTCCAGACTGTCCTGCCGATCGAGCTCGGCTTCTCTTTCTTCGTACATGCGCACTGGAGGTGAGTCATGAATTATGTCACAGGGCAGGGCTGCCTCTGCGCCGTACATCATAAAAAATGGTGTGTATCCGGTACTACGATTCGGCGCGTGGTCCGCGGCCCCCAGAGTACGGAGTCGAGCTCCTCTACCCAGTGCGTGTCAGACTCCGTTAAGGAGCGCACTGATCTAGGTTTAATGCCGCTCATTATAAGACCATTTGCTCATTCGACTTGACCGTTAGTTTGTGGGTGATAGACTGAAGCATAATCGAGCTTGATGCCCATTTTGCTGCACCAGAGTTTTACCTCGTCGGCCGTGAAGTTCGTGCCGTTATCAGTGATGATGCTGTGGGGGACGCCGTAGCGGTGTACAACCCCGGATATGAAATCAATCACCGGTCCAGATTCGGCTGTTTTAACCGGTTTGGCCTCTATCCATTTGGTGAATTTATCCACCATGACCAATAAGTATTTTTTCTTTTGGGTTCCCCCTTTAAGGGGTCCAACCATGTCAAGCCCCCAGACCGTGAAGGGCCATGTAATGGGGATTGTTCGGAGGGCGGTGGGTGGCATGTGGCTTTGATTTGCAAAGAGCTGGCAACCGGCGCAACGTTGGACCAAGTCATGTGCGTCTGCCCGGGCCGTTAGCCAATAGAATCATGTACGGAAGGCCTTGCTTACAAGAGCCCGGGCTGCGGCGTGATGACCGCCGAGTCCGGCGTGAATTTCTGCCAAAAGGTTCCGTCCTTCCTCTTCGGAGATGCACCGTTGAAGGATTCTGGTAGTGCTTTTTTATACAGTTCTCCCTCGCGGACCCTGTAGGCCTTGGATCGCCGCACTATGCAGCGTGCCTCATTTTGGTCCTCCGGAAGTTCCTATCTAGTTAAGTAGGCCAGGAATGGTTCTGTCCACGGGGAAGCAATGGCCATTATTTCGTGGGCTGATTGTGTTATTTCGGTGGCGGAGCCTCCGATTGTGTTAGAGGGTTCGGTTTCGGGTATTTTGGCCGGGTCCGGACTGTTGTTACCGGTGTCTCCTTCCCATGACACGGATGACTTGAAGAGCCGTTCCAGAAATATGTTGGGAGGTGTCGTGTCGTGTTTTGCGCCGATGCGGGCGAGGATATCCGTCGCCTGATTGTTTTCCCGAGCCACATGGTGAAATCGAGCCCCTCGAACCGAGCTAACATTTTTAGGATGGCATTGCGATAAGCTGCCATTTTTGGATCCTTGGCGTCGAAGTCTCCGTTTATTTGGGATATCACGAGGTTCGAATCCCCGCGCACCTCTAGGCGTTGAATGCCCATGGATACTGCCATCCGAAGACCATGTAGAAGGGCCTCATATTCGGCTGCGTTGTTGGAGTCCGTATACATTATCTACAGTACGTATTGAACGGTGTCTCCTGTTGGGGACGTCAGAACGACGCTAGCCCCCAGACTAGCCAACATTTTGGAGCCGTCAAAGTGCATGATCCAGTTTGAATATGTGTCGTACTCTTTAGGGAGTTCGTCTTTCGTCCATTCAGCGACGAAGTCAGCCAAAACTTGCGATTTAATAGCTCGCCGTGTTTTGTAAGTTATGTCGAACGGGAGGAGCTCAATGACCCATTTGGCAATCCGGCCTGTCGCGTCGCGGTTTTTTATAATATCGTTAAGTGGTACTTCCGAGGCTACCGTTATCGAACAATCTTGAAAGTAGTGTCGCAGCTTTCGGGATGCCATAAATACCACGTACGTTATCTTTTGATAATGCGGGTACCGTGATTTGCATGGAGTAAGGATAGTGGACACGTAGTAAACCGGCTTTTGAAGGGGAAATTTGTGTCCGTCCACTTCTCGCTCGACGACAAGCACTGCGCTTACTACTTGATGAGTTGCTACAATCTATAATAGCATTGGTTCGCCAATGTTTGGCATGGCCAGGACTGGGTTTGTTGCCAATATGGCTTTTATTTCGTTGAGTCCGGCCGTGGCGGCGTCCGTCCACTCGAAGTGTTCGGTGCGCCGGAGGAGGCGATAAAGGGGTAATGCCTTTTCTCCCAAGCGGAAGATAAAGCGGCTTAGAGCCGCCACGCATCCAGTCAATTTTTGTATTTGTTTGAGGTCTGTTGGGGTAGCCAACTGTGACAACGCTCGGATTTTGGCCGGATTAGCTTCAATACCTCTACTGGAGACAATGAATCCCAGGAGCTTTCCTATTGGTACGCCGAAAACACATTTTTCCGGATTGAGCTTGATGTCATATGTTCGGAGGTTGTCGAATGTGAGCCTCAAGTCGTCTACTAGAGTTTCGACATGCTTGGTTTTAACGACACGTCATCCACGTATGCCTCCACTGTTTTGCCGATCTGGTTTGCCAGGCATGTCTGAATCATGCGCTGATATGTTGCACCAGCGTTTTTTAGCCCGAAGGGCATTGTGTCGAAGCAGAATGGGCCGTATGGTGTGATGAATGCCGTTGCGGCTTGGTCTGGCTCTGCCATTTTGATTTGATGGTAGCTGGAGTATGCTTCAAGGAAACACAATGAATCGTGTCCTGCGGTAGCATCGATGATTTGATCGATGTGGGGGAGGGGGAAGGGATCCTTTGGGCAGGCCTTGTTAAGGTCCTTAAAATCGACGCACAAGCGCCAGGATTTGTCCTTCTTTGGTACCATCACTAGGTTTGCTAGCCAGTACGAATGTTTTATGTCTCTGATGAATCCGGCCTCTAATAGCTTGGCTAGTTCCTCTCCCATGGTTTGTCTTTTAGGCTCGCAGAAACGTCGAAGAGCCTGCTTGACTGGCTTGAATCCTTTTAGGATATTTAGGCTGTGTTCAGCCATCCTGCGTGGGATTCCTGGCATGTCCGAAGGGTGCCAGGCAAAAATGTCGCAGTTCTCGCATAGGAACTCTCGCAGTGCGGCATCGACATCAGGGTTTAATTGTGCCCCGATGGAAGCTGTTTTTGTAGGGTCCGTTGGATGGACTTGGAATTTGACTATTTCGTCCGCCGTCTTAAAGGAGGTGGACTTGGATCTTTTATCGAGTATCACGTCGTCCCTGTTCACTGTGGAGCGCAGTGCAGTTAGTTCTTCGGCCGCTAGGGCTTCGGATAGTGCCTCGAGGGCCAGTGCAGTTGTCTTATTTTCGACGCGGAGTGCTATGTCCGGATCACTAACAAGAGTGATGATTCTGTTGGGCTCGGGCATTTTGAGCTTCATGTACCCATAACGGGGTATGGCTTGGAAGATTGTAAATGCCTCCCGCCCTAATAGAGTGTGGTATCCGCTGCTGAACGGGGCCACTTGGAATGTAATTTCTTCGGACCTGTAATTATCCGGCGTGCCGAATACCACGTCTAGTGTGATTTTTCCAGCACAGCGTGCTTCCCGACTGGGGATGATTCCTCTAAAGGTTGTGCTGCTTTGCTTAATGCGGCTCCAGTCTATTTCCATCTTTTGAAGAGTTTCCTCATAGATGAGGTTTAATCCGCTGCCGCCGTCCATGAGTACCTTGGTGAGTCGAAAGCCGTCCACGATTGGACTGAGGACCAGGGCGGCTGGTACTCGGGCTGTTCGGAATTTAGGTTCGTCACTGGCATTGAAGGTAATAGCCGTGTCGCTCCAAGGATTTATTTCTGCTATGTGGCAGATTTCGGACATGCTGCAGAGTGTTCGCTTCCATCTATTATTTGACGCGAAGGTCTCAAAGACCGTTAAGACCGTATTATTGTCCTCGGGATGGTGCTCTGTGGTTTTTGGGAGGAGTAGATCCTCACCACTTTTGGCTACCTGCCGAAGTATCCAGCATGCTCTAAGGCTGTGCGTTGGTATCACATCCGCTGTACTATGAATTTTGCAGGGTCCGTTGAGTCATCCCTCTAGTACGGTTCCTTGCCCCGTAGAGGGCTTTTGCTTTTTGGTAGTTAACCCAGGTGTATTGTGATAATGCACCGTTTTATTTCGGACTGGGTTTGTATTCAGGGCTGGATTATCCCAAAATTTTATTTCGGTTTTCCAGGCGCTTTCCATCGCACAGTACTTTCGTACTATGGACACCAAGTCGGCAAAGTGTGTAATTTCACGACGACTTATGGCGTTGAGGATTCCCTTGTCCGTGCAATTATTGCAGAAGAATGAAATTGTGTCTTCCTCATGGCAGTCCTTTATCCTGTTCTTGACCAGGAGGAATCTGGCCCAGTAATGGTGTACTGTTTCTTCGGGCTCTTGCCTAATTTTGGATAGATCGCGTATGTTTGGGTGGGTGGGTGGAATTGAATCCGAATCCTCACCCAATCTGAGGCTCAGTGGCCAAGGAGTTTCCGAACTCGAAAGTTTGGATTCTTGGATGTTTCCTAGTAAATCTTGCCCGCTGCCTGATTCTGGGTTCAGGCTTTGAGTGACATCCTCCCCTCCACGGGTATCCGGCTTGGAGGGATCGAGAATCCGGACGTAGCTAGTCCATAAGATAGATGAAGGGTTGCCGCATTGTTCTTCCACCACGGCAACGTGATGGGTGTCCTGGGGAGAGTTAATTTCTCTCAGGTCGGGTTTAGGCCCAATCTGATCGTAGTCTATAGCGACTCCCAGGGCGGCGATGCGATCCAAGAGCTCGTTCAGGGAAGAGAGCTCCATTGGATCTAACTGCTCGGCGAGTTCCGAGTCGACGTGAAGATTGCTTTCGATGACCCGAGAAGTCATCGTCGGCGCAGCGGCCGAACAGGCGGTCATGAGGAAACCACCTAGCCGGAGAGTATGGCCGATAGCCAGAGCTCCCTCAGCGATAGTGCCGTCTTTAAAGACGGGACGAGACATCCTTCCTGGTGGCGACGGCACAGCGGAACTCTCAATGAAAGCACCAATGTCAGTGTCAAAACCGGCGGATCTCGGGTAGGGGGTCCCGAACTGTGCGTCTAGGCCGGATGGTAACAGGAGGCAAGGGACACGAAGTTTTACCCAGGTTTGGGCCCTCTTGATGGAGGTAAAACCCTACGTCCTGCTTGATTAATATTGATGATATGGGTGTTACAAGAGTAGATCTACCACAAAATCAGAGAGGCTAAACCCTAGAAGCTAGCCTATGGTATGATTGTATGTTGTGATTGTTGTCCTACAGACTAAAACCCTTCGGTTTATATAGACACTGGAGAGGGTTAGGGTTACACAAGGTCGGTTACAAAGGAGGAGATATCCATATACGTATTGCCTAGCTTGCCTTCCACGCCAAGCAGAGTCCCATCCGGACACGAGACGAAGTCTTCAATCTTGTATCTTCATAGTCTAACAGTCCGGCCAAAGGATATAGTCCGGCTGTCCGGAGACCCCCTAATCTAGGACTCCCTCACCTACTGCAGATGCTGCTGACGACGTTAAGAATGTCTGGCAAAGCAAAGCTAATGACTACTCGATAGTTCAGTGTGCCATGCTTTACGGCTTAGAACCGGGACTTCAACGACGTTTTGAACATCATGGACCATATGAGATGTTCTAGGAGTTGAAGTTAATATTTCAAGCAAATTCCCGGATTGAGAGATATGAAGTCTCCAATAAGTTCTACAGCTGCAAAATGGAGGAGAATATTTCTGTCAGTGAACATATACTCAGAATGTCTGGGTACCACAACCACTTGACTCAGCTGGGAGTTAATCTTCCTGATGATAGTGTCATTGACAGAGTTCTTCAATCACTGCCACCAAGCTACAAGAGCTTCGTGATGAACTATAATATACAAGGGAAGGATAAGACAATTTCCGAGCTCTTCGCAATGCTAAAGGCTGCGGAGGCAGAAATCAAGAAGGAGCATCAAGTGTTGATGGTCAACAAGACCACCAGTTTCAAGAAGAAGGGAAAAGGGAAGAAGGGGAACTTCAAGAAGAACAGCAAGCAAGTTGCTGCTCAAGTGAAGAAGCCCAAGTCTAGACCTAAGCCTGAGACTGAGTGCTTCTACTACAAAGGGACTGGTCACTATAAGCGGAACTGCCCCAAGTATTTGGTGGATAAGAGGGATGGCAAAGTGAAAGGTATATTTGATATACATGTTATTGATTTGTACCTTACTAATGCTCATAGTAGCGCCTGGGTATTTGATACTGGTTCTGTTGCTAATATTTGCAACTCGAAATAGGGGCTACGGATTAAGCGAAGATCGGCTAAGGACGAGGTGATGATGCGCGTGGGAAATGGTTCCAAAGTCGATGTGATCGTTGTGGGCACGCTACCTCTACATCTACCTTCGGGATTAGTTTTAGACCTGAATAATTGTTATTTGGTGCCAGCGTTAAGCATGAACATTATATCTGGATCTTGTTTGATGCAAGACGGTTATTCATTTATATCAAAGAATAATGGTTGTTCTATTTATATGAGTAATATCTTTTATGGTCATGCACCCTTGATGAGTGGTATATTTTTTACTAAATCTTGACAGTAGTGATACACATATTCATAGTATTGAAGCCAAAAGATATAAGTTTAATAATGATAGTGCAACTTATTTGTGGCACTGCCGTTTAGGTCATATTGGTGTAAAGCGCATGAAGAAACTCCATGCTGATGGACTTTTGGAATCACTTGATTATGAATCACTTGATGCTTTCGAACCATGCCTCATGGGCAAGATGACAAAAACTCCATTCTCCGGAACAATGAAACGAGCACCAGACTTATTGGAAATAATACATACTGATGTATGCAGTCCGATGAGTGTTGATGCTCGTGGCAGGTATCATTATTTTCTGACCTTCACTGATGATTTGAGTAGATATGGGTATATCTACTTGATGAAACATAAGTCTGAAACATTTGAAAAGTTTGAGGAATTTCAGAGTGAAGTGGAAAATCATCGTAACAAGAAAATTAAATTCCTACGATCTGATCATGGAGGTGAATATTTGAGTTATGAGTTTGGTCTTCATTTGAAATAATGCGGAATAGTTTCTCAACTAACGCCACCTGGAACACCACAGCGTAATGGTGTGTTCGAACGTCGTAACCGCACTTTATTAGATATGGTGTGATCTATGATGTCTCTTACTGATTTACCGCTATCGTTTTGGGTTTATGCTTTAGAGACGGTTGCATTCATGTTAAATAGGGCACCATCGAAATCCATAGAGACGACACCTTATGAACTATGGTTTGGCAAGAAACCCAAGTTGTCATTTCTTAAAGTTTGGGGCTGCAATGCTTATGTGAAAAAGCTTCAACTTGATAAGCTCGAACCCAAATCGGAGAAATGTGTCTTCATAGGATACCCAAAGGAGACTGTTGGGTACACCTTCTATCACAGATCCGAAGGCAAGATATTCTTTGCTAAGAATGGATCCTTTCTAGAGAAGGAGTTTCTCTCGAAAGAAGTGAGTGTGAGGAAACTAGAACTTGATGAGGTAATTGGACCTGCTCCCTTATTGGAAATTAGTCCATCACAGGAATCAGATCCTGTGATTCCTACACCAATTAGTGAGGAAGCTAATGATCATGATCATGAAGCTTCTGATCAAGTTACTACCGAACCTCATAGGTCAACCAGAGTACGATCCGCACCAGAGTGGTACGGTAATCCTATTCTGGAATTCATGTTACTTGACCATGACGAACCTACGAACTATGAGGAAGCGATGATGAGCCTAGATTCCGCGAAATGGCTTGAGGCCATGAAATCTGAGATGCGATACATGTATGAGAACAAAGTGTGGACTTTGGTTGACTTGCCCGATGATCGGCAAGCCATAGAGAATAAATGGGTCTTCAAGAAGAAGACTGATGCTTACGGTAATGTTTCTGTCTACAAAGCTTGACTTGTTGCGAAAGGTTTTTGACAAGTTCAAGGAGTTGACTACGATGAGACCTTCTCACCCGTAGCGATGCTTAAGTCGGTCTGAATCATGTTAGTGATACGTCTCCAATGTATCTATAATTTTTTATTGTTCCATGCTATTATATTATCTATTTTGGATGTTAATGGGCTTTATTTTACACTTTTATATTATTTTTGGGACTAACCTATTAACCCAAGGCCAAGTGCAAATTGTTGTTTTTTTGCCTATTTCAGTGTTTCACAGAAAAGGAATATCAAATGGAATGAAACCTTCGGGAACGTGATTTTTGGAACAAACATGATCCAGAGGACTTGGAGTGGACGTCGAGAAACAAACGAGGAGTGCACGAGGCAGGGGCGCGCCTACCCCCCTGGGCGCGCCCTCCCCCCTCATGGGCCCCTCGTGGCTCAACCGACCTACTTCTTCCTCCTATATATACTCATATACCCTGAAAACATCGAGGAGCACCACGAAACCCTATTTCCACCGCCGCAACCTTCTGTACCCAAGAGATCCCATCTTGGGACCTTTTCCAGAGCTCCGCCGGAGGGGGCATCGATCACGAAGGGCCTCTACATCAACTCCATGGCACCTCTGATGATGTGTGAGTAGTTTACTTCAGACCTTCGGGTCCATAGTTATTAGCTAGATGGCTTCTTCTCTCTCTTTGAATCTCAATACAAAGCTCTCCTCGATCTTCTTGGAGATATATTCGATGTAACTCTTTTTATGGTGTGTTTGTCGAGATCTGATGAATTGTGGGTTTATGATCAAGTATATCTATGAAGAATATTTGATTCTTCTCTGAAATCTTTTATGCATGATTGGTTATCTTTGCAAGTCTCTTCGAATTATCAGTTTGGTTTGGCCTACTAGATTGATCTTTCTTGCAATGGGAGAAGTGCTTAGCTTTGGGTTCAATCTTGCGGTGCTCGATCCCAGTGACAAAAAGGGAAACGACACGTATTGTATTGTTGCCATCGAGGACAAAAAGATGGGGTTTATATCATATTGCTTGAGTTTATCGCTCTACATCATGTCATCTTACCTAATGTGTTACTCTGTTCTTATATGAACTTAATACTCTAGATGCATGCTGGATAGCGGTCGATGTGTGTAGTAATAGTAGTAGATGCAGGCAGGAGTCCGTCTACTTGTCACGGACGTGATGCATATATACATGATCATGCCTAGATATTCTCATAATTATTCGCTTTTCTATCAATTGCTCGACAGTAATTTGTTCACCCACCATAATAGTTATGCTATCTTGAGAGAAGCCACTAGTGAAACCTATGGCCCCCGGGTCTATCTTTTATCATATAAGTTTCCAATCTATTTTATTTTGCAATCTTTACTTTCAATCTTTATCAGAAAAATACCAAAAATATTATCTTATCATCTCTATCAGATCTCACTCTTGTAGTGACCGTGAAGGGATTGACAACCCCTTTATCACGTTGGTTGCGAGGTTCTTATTTGTTTGTGTAGGTACGAGGGACTTGCGTATGGCCTCATACTGGATTGATACCTTGGTTCTCAAAAACTGAGGGAAATACTTACGCTACTTTGCTGCATCACCCTTTCCTCTTCAAGGGAAAACCAACGCAATGCTCAAGAGGTAGAAAGAAGGATTTCTGGCGCCATTGCTGGGGAGTCTACGCACAAGTCAAGACATACCAAGTACCTATCATAAACTCTTATCCCTCGCATTACATTATTTGCCATTTGCCTCTCGTTTTCCTCTCCCCCACTTCACCCTTGCCGTTTTATTCGCCCTCTTTTTCCGTTCCCCTTCTCTTCTCCAGTTCGCCTCTTTTTGCTTGTTTCTTGTTTGCTTGTGTATTGGATTGTTTGCCACGATGGCCTTACCAAAAAGTTTTGATCCTCACCTTAGAAGGCTGGAAGAAATTGAAAACAATGTTAGAAGTTTTATGTCCTTGCAGTTTGAGCATAATAATTTCTTCAAAAATGAGCTTAAAGAACAAAAAAGTTTTATAGGGTACATGAATAAAGAGCTCGATGATATGTCTAAAGAATTTTATGGTTTAAAATCTCAGTTCACTCATCTTGAAAACTTAATAGCCCAAATTATGGATAAACAGGCCACTTGAGTTAATAAGATGGCCGCCAAACCGGAAGAACTTGATGGTAATAAGGATGAAGATCTAAAAGTTATTGATGTGTCCCCTATTAAATCTTTGTTTTGCAATATGAATCTTGATAATGATGGGACTGGAGATGAGTCAACTTTAGTTAGAAGGCGTCCCAATGATTTGGAGTTTTTAGATCTTGATGCAAAAATTGATAAAAGTAGGATTGGAGAGGTCAAAACTTTACATAGCAATGAACCCACTATCTTGGATTTCAAGGAATTTAATTATGATAATTTCTCTTTGATAGATTGTATTTCCTTGTTGCAATCCGTGCTAAATTCTCCCCATGCTTATAGTCAAAATAAAGCTTCTACTAAACATATCATTGATGCTTTAATGCAATCTTATGAAGAAAAGCTTGAATTTGAAGTTTCTATCCCAAGAAAACTTTATGATGAGTGGGAACCTACCATTAAAATTAAAATTAAAGATCATGAATGCTTTGCTTTATGTGATTTGGGTGCTAGTGTTTCCACGATTCCTAAAACTTTGTGTGATTTTCTAGGTTTCCGTGAATTTGATGATTGTTCTTTAAATTTGCATCTTGCGGATTTCACCATTAAGAAACCTATGGGAAGAATTAATGATGTTCTTATTGTTGCAAATAGGAATTATGTGTCCGTAGATTTTATTGTTCTTGATATTGATTGCAATCCTTCATGTCCTATTATTCTTGGTAGACCTTTCCTTAGAACGATTGGTTGAATTATTGATATGAAAGAAGGGAATATTAGATTCCAATTCCCGTTAAGGAAGGGCATGGAACAATTTCCTAGAAATTAAATTAAATTACCTTATGAATCTATTATGAGGGCCACTTATGGATTGCATACCAAAGATAACAATACCTAGATCTATCCTTGCTTTTATGCCTAGCTAGGGGCGTTAAACGATAGCGCTTGTTGGGAGGCAGCCCAATTTTATTTTTGTTATTTTCTTTTTGGTTCTGTTTAGTAATAAATAATTCATCTAGCCTCTGTTTAGATGTGGTTTTATGCTTTTAATTAGTGTTCGTGCCAAGTAGAACCTTTGGGAAGACTTCGGGAAAGTCTTTGCGATCTTGCTGTAAAAAACAGAAACTTTAGCGCTCACGAGATTTGCTGCCATTTTTTACTGGAGAGTGCTATTTAGTTAATTCTTTTCGAAGATGATTAATAGATAAATTCCTCACATCCAGCGATTTATTTTAGAATTTTTGGGGTTCCAGAAGTATTCGAAACCTACAGATTACTACAGATTTTTCTGTTTTTTACAGATTCTGTTTTTCGTGTGTTGTTTGCTTATTTTGATGAATCTATGGCTAGTAATAGAGTTTATGAACCATAGAAAAGTTGGAATACAGTAGTTTTAACACCAATATAAATAAATAATGAGTTCATTATAGTATCTTGAAGTGGTGGTTTGTTTTCTTTTACTAATGGAGCTCATGAGATTTTCTTTTAAGTTTTGTGTTGTGAAGTTTTCAAGTTTTGGGTAAAGATTTGGTGGATTACGGAACGAGGAGAGGCAAGAGCCTAAGCATGGGGATTCCCAAGGCACCCCAAGGTAAAATCCAAGGACAACCAAAAGCCTAAGCTTGGGGATGCCCCGGAAGGCATCCCCTCTTTCGTCTTCGTCCATCGGTAACTTTACTTGGAGCTATATTTTTATTCACCACATGATATGTGTTTTGCTTGGAGCGTCTTGTATGATTCGATTCTTTGCTTTTTAGTTTACCACAATCATCCTTGCTGTACACACCTTTTGGGTGAGACACACATGAATCGGAATTTATTAGAATACTCTATGTGCTTCACTTATACCTTTTGAGTTAGATAATTTTGCTCTAGTGCTTCGCTTATATGTTTTAGAGCACGGTGGTGGTTTTATTTTATAGAAACTATTGATCTCTCATGATTCACTTATATTATTTTGAGAGTCCCTTAGAACAGCATGGTAATTTGCTTTGGTTATGAATTTAGTCCTAATATGATAGGCATCCAAGATCGGTATAATAAAAATTTCATAAAAAGTGCATTGAGTACTAGGAGAAGTTTGATACTTGATAATTGTTTTGAGATATAAAGGTGGTAATATTATGGTGTGCTAGTTGAGTAGTTGTGAATTTGAGAAATACTTGCATTGAAGTTTGCAAGTCCCGTAGCATGCACGTATGGTGACCGTTGTGTAACAAATTTGAAACATGAGGTGATATTTGATTGTCTTCCTTTTGAGTGGTGGTCGAGGACGAGCAATGGTATTTTCCTACCAATCTATACCCCTAGGAGCATGTGCTTAATGCTTGGTTTTTGATGACTTGTAGATTTTTGCAATAAGTATGTGAGTTCTTTATGACTAATGTTGAGTCCATGGATTATATGCACTCTCACCCTTCCATCATTGCTAGCCTCTTCGGTACCGTGCATTGCCCTTTCTCACCTTGAGAATTGGTGCAAACTTCGCCGGTGCATCCAAACCCCGTGATATGGTACGCTATGTCACACATAAATCTCCTTATATCTTCCTCAAAACAGCCACCATACCTACCTATTATGGCATTTCCATAGCCATTCTGAGATATATTGCCATGCAACTTTCCACCGTTCCATTTATCATGACATACATCATCATTGTCATATTGCCTTGCATGATCATGTAGTTGACATCGTATTTGTGGCAAAGCCACCGTTCGTAATTTTTCATACATGTCACTCTTGATTCATTGCCCTTCCCGGTACACCATCGGAGGCATTCATATAGAGTCATACTTTGTTCTAGTATCGAGTTGTAATCATTGAGTCGTAAATAAATAGAAGTGTGATGATCATCATTAATAGAGCATTGTCCCCCAAAAAAGGGGCAATGCTACTATCCTTTTTTCCACACTTGTGCTTCAAAGTAGCACCATGATCTTTATGATAGAGAGTCTCCTGTTTTGTGACTTTCATATACTAGTGGGAATTTTTCATTATAGAACTTGGCTTGTATATTCCAACAATGGGCTTCCTCAAATGCCCTAGGTCTTCGTGAGCAAGCAAGTTGGATGCCCACCCACTTAGTTTCTTTTATTGAGCTTTCATACATTTATAGCTCTAGTGCATCCGTTGCATGGCAATCCCTACTCCTTGCATTGACATCAATTGATGGGAATCTCCCTAGCCCATTGATTAGCCGCGTCGATGTGATACTTTCTCCTTTTTGTCTTCTCCACATAACCCCCAGCATCATATTCTATTCCACCCATAGTGCTATATCCATGTCTCACTCTCATGTATTGCGTGAAAGTTGAAAAAAGTTTGAGATTACTAAAGTGTGAAACAATTGCTTGGCTTGTCATCGGGGTTGTGCATGATGAGAGCATTCTTGTGTGAAGAAAATGGAGCATGACCAAACTATATGATTTTGTAGGGATGAACTTTCTATTGCCATGTTATTTTGAGAAGACATAATTGCTTAGTTAGTATGCTTGAAGTATTATTATTTTTATGTCAATATTAGAATTTTGTCTTGAATCTTTCGGATCTGAATATTCATGACACAATAAAGAGAATTACATTGAGAATTATGTTAGGTAGCATTCCACATCAAAAATTCTGTTTTTATCATTTACATACTCGAGGACGAGCAGGAATTAAGGTTGGTGATGCTTGATACATCTCTAACGTATCTATAACTTTTTATTGTTCCATGCTATTATATTATCTGTTTTGGATGTTAATGGGCTTTATTTTACACTTTTATATTATTTTTGGGACTAACCTATTAACCCAAGGCCTAGTGCAAATTGCTGTTTTTTTGCCTAATTTAGTGTTTCGCAGAAAAGGAATATCAAACGGAATCCAAACGAAATGAAACCTTTGGGAACGTGATTTTTGGAACAAACGTGATCCAGAGGACTTGGAGTGGACGTCAAGAAAAAAATGAGGAGTCCACGAGGCAGGGGGCACGCCTACCCCCTGGGCACGCCCTCCCCCCTCATGGGCCCCTCGTGGCTCAATCGACCTACTTCTTCCTCCTATATATAATCATATACCCTGAAAACATTGAGGAGCACCACGAAACCCTATTCCACCACCGCAACCTTCTGTACCCAAGAGATCCCATCTTGGGGCCTTTTCCGGAGCTCCGTCGGAGAGGGGCATTGATCACGGAGGGACTCTACATCAACTCCATGGCCCCTCTGATGATGTGTGAGTAGTTTACTTCAGACCTTTGGGTCCATAGTTATTAGCTAGATGGCTTCTTCTCTCTCTTTGAATCTCAATACAAAGTTCTCCTCGATCTTCTTGGAGATCTATTCGATGTAACTCATTTTGTGGTGTGTTTGTCGAGATACGATGAATTGTGGGTTTATGATCAAGTCTATCTATGAACAATATTTGATTCTTCTCTGAAATCTTTTGCGCATGATTGGTTATCTTTGCAAGTCTCTTCGAATTATCAGTTTGGTTTGGCCTACTAGACTGATCTTTCTTGCAATGGGAGAAGAGCTTAGCTTTGGGTTCAATCTTGCAGTGCTCGATCCCAGTGACAGAAAGGGAAACGACACGTATTGTATTATTTCCACCGAGGATAAAATATGGGGTTTATATCATATTGCTTGAGTTTATCCCTCTACATCATGTCATCTTACCTAATGTGTTACCATGTTCTTATGAACTTAATACTCTAGATGCATGTTGGATAGCGGTTGATGTGTGGAGTAATAGTAGTAGATGTAGGCAGGAGTCGGTCTACTTGTCACGGACGTGATACCTATATACATGATCATGCCTAGATATTCTCATAATTATTAGATTTTCTATCAGTTGCTCGACAGTAATTTGTTCACCCACCGTAATACTTATGCTATCTTCAGAGAAGCCACTAGTGAAACCTATGGCCCCCGGGTCTATCTTTTATCATATAAGTTTCCAATCTATTTTATTTTGTAATCTTTACTTTCAATCTTTATCATAAAAATACCAAAAATATTATCTTATCATCTCTATCAGATCTCACTCTCGTAGTGACTGTGAAGGGATTGACAACCTCTTTATCGCGTTGGTTGCAAGGTTCTTATTTGTTTGTGTAGGTATGAGGGACTTGCGTGTGGCCTCCTACTGGATTGATACCTTCGTTCTCAAAAACTGAGGGAAATACTTACGCTACTTTACTGCATCACCCTTTCCTCTTCAAGGGAAAACCAACGCAGTGCTCAAGAGGTAGCAGTTAGCAATTGCCGCATTTTATGATTATGAAATTTGGCAAATGGATGTCAAAACTGCATTCCTTAATGGATATCTTAAAGAAGAGTTGTATATGATGCAACCAGAAGGTTTTGTCGATCCAAAAAGTGCTAACAAAGTCTGCAAGCTCCAGCGATCCATTTTGGACTGGTGCAAGCCTCTCGGAGTTGGAATACACGCTTTGACAGTGTGACCAAAGCATATGGTTTTATACAGACTTTTGGAGAAGCCTGTATTTACAAGAAAGTGAGTGGGAGCTCTGTAGCATTTCTGATATTGTATGTAGATGACATATTGTTGATCGGAAATGATACTGAATTTCTGAATAGCATAAAAGGATACTTGAATAAGAATTTTTCATTGAAAGACCTCAGTGAAGCTGCTTATATATTGGGCATCAAAATCTATAGAGATAGATCAAGACGCTTAATTGGACATTCACAAAGCACATACCTTGATAAAGTTTTGAAGAAGTTCAAAATGGATCAAGCAAAGAAAGGGTTCTTGCATGTGTTACAAGGTGTGAAGTTGAGTCAGACTCAATGCCCAACCACTGCAAAAGATAGAGAGAAAATGAAAGTCATTCCCTATGCTTCAGCCATAGGTTCTATCATGTATGCAATGCTATGTACCAGACCAGATGTGTGCCTTGCTATTAGTTTAGCAGGGAGGTACCAAAGTAATCTAGGAGTGGATCACTGGACAGCGGTCAAGAACATCCTAAAATACCTGAAAAGGACTAAGGATATGTTTCTCGTTTATGGAGGTGACAAAGAGCTCGTCGTAAACGGTTATGTCAATGCAAGCTTTGACACTGATCCGGATGACTCTAAGTCACAAACCGGACACATATTTTTATTGAATGGTGGAGCTGTCAGTTGGTGCAGTTCCAAGCAGAGCGTCGTGGCGGGATCTACATGCGAAGCGGAGTACATAGCTGCTTCGGAAGCAGCAAATGAAGGAGTCTGGATGAAGGAGTTCATATCCGATCTAGGTGTCATACCTAGTGCATCGGGTCCAATGAAAATCTTTTGTGACAATACTAGTGCAATTGCCTTGGCAAAGGAATCTAGATTTCACAAGAAAACCAAGCACATCAAGAGACGCTTCAATTCCATCTGCGATCAATTCAAGGAGGGAGACATAGAGATTTGCACGATACATACGGATCTGAATGTTGCAGACCCGTTGACTAAGCCTCTCTCACGTGCAAAACATGATCAGCACCAAGACTCCATGGGTGTTAGAATCATTACTATGTAATCTAGATTGTTGACTCTAGTGCAAGTGGGAGACTGAAGGAAATATGCCCTAGAGGCAATAATAAAGTTGTTATTTTATATTTCCTTATATCATGATAAATGTTTATTATTCATGCTAGAATTATATTAGCCGGAAACTTAATACATGTGTGAATACATAGACAAACAGAGTGTCACTAGTATGCCTCTACTTGACTAGCTCATTAATCAAAGATGGTTAAGTTTCCTAACCATAGACATGAGTTGTCATTTGATGAACGGGATCACATCATTAGAGAATGATGTGATTGACTTGACCCATCTATTATCTTAGCACTATGATCGTTTAGTTTGTTGCTATTGCTTTCTTCATAACTTATACATGTTCCTATGACTATGAGATTATGCAACTCTCGAATACCTGAGGAACACTTAGTGTGCTATAAACGTCACAACATAACTGGGTGACTATAAAGATGCTCTACAGGTGTCTCCGATGGTGTTTGTTGAGTTGGCATAGATCAAGATTAGGATTTGTCACTCCGATTGTCGGAGAGGTATCTCTGGGCCCTCTCGGTAATGCACATCGCTATAAGCCTTGCAAGCAATGTAACCAATGCGATAGTTGCGGGATGTTGCATTACAAAACAAGTAAACAGACTTGCCGGTAACGAGATTGAACTAGGTATGATGATACCGACGATCGAATCTCGGGCAAGTAACATACCGATGACAAAGGGAACAACGTATGTTGTTATGCGGTTTGACCGATAAAGATCTTTGTAGAATATGTAGGAGCCAATATGAGCATCCAGGTTTCGCTATTGGTTATTGACCGGAAGTGAGTCTCGGTCACGTCTACATAGTTCTCGAACCCATAGGGTCCGCACGCTTAACGTTCGATCACGATCGATGTTATGAGTTTATGTGTTTTGATGTACCGAAGGTTTTTTGGAGTCCAGGATGTGATCACGGACATGACAAGAAGTCTCGAAATGGTTGAGACATAAAGATTGATATATTGCATGACTATATTCGGACACCGGATGAGTTCCGGGGGTCACCGGATATATATCGAAGTGCCGGAAGGGTTATCGGAACCACCGGAGAAGTAACGGGCCTTATTGGGCCTACGGGAGAGAGAGAGGGGCTGGCCGCCCCCCCCCCCCCACATGGGCCTAGTCCGAATTGGACTAGGGGGAGGGGTTGCGCCCCCTCCATCCTTCTTCTCCTAGTAGGACTAGGAAAGGGGGGAGTCCTACTCGTACTAGGAGGAGGATTCCTTTCCCCTTGGCGTGCCTATGAGGGCTGGCCAGCCTCCCCCTTGCTCGTTTATATATGGGGGCAGGGGGCACCCTAGAACACACAAGTTGACAATTATTTTAGCCGTGTGCGGTGCCCCCCTCCACAAATACACACCTCGGTCATATCCTTGTAGTGCTTAGGCGAAGCCCTGTGCCGGTAACTTCATCATCACCATCATCACGCCGTCGTGCTGACAAAACTCTCCATCGGCTTCAACTGGATCAAGAGTACGAGGGACGTCATCGAGCTGAACATGTGCAAATCGCGGAGGTGCCGTGCGTTCGGTACTTGATCGGTTGGATCGCGAAGACGTTTGACTACATCAACCGCGTTTCTTAACGCTTCCGCTTTCGGTCTACGAGGGTACGTAGGCATACTCTCCCCTCTCGTTGCTATACATCTCCTAGATAGATCTTGCGTGATCGTAGGAATTTTTTTGAAATACTGCGTTCCCCAACAACTTGTCCCAGCATCGCCGACTGCACGTGGACACTGGAACTGGAGGCGCGTGCTAGTTGCACGCCGCGAGAGGCTGCGTGCATGGGTCTCCTTGCATGGGTCTACCGCCGGTCCCTCACGATGGAGGATACGGATGCTCGCCGCCTCCGACGGAAGAACGCCAAGGCGCTCCGGCTTACTATTGAGCAGTCGAAGCGTGAGGCGAAAGAGGCAGCGGCGAAGAAGCTCGGGTCTCCAGGTTGAAGCGGGAGCAGGACAGGGCGGTCCATCGGATGAAGGGGCTCATCGTCCTCTCTGACCGTGACTCCGAAAACGGCGAACGCTGCACCTCCTCGTCGGATGACCAACCTCCACCAGCCGCGGACGCCTATAGTTGCACCGGTGACCAGAAGGGCAAAGGCCCGGCGAGGAAGTGGTGATCCTCCCCTCCTCAATGTTTATATTGTTTTTAGTTATAGAAGTTTAAGAACTTGTCCGGTTATGAAGTTTGTTAATGTCCGTTTGCAGTCGATCTTGTCTTCCTTTGTAGCCGATTTTTGTTGTTCGTCATCTGATCACGTAGAGTAGATCAACTTTGCAAGTGTAGTATGTATATAAGGCGCCAGATATGGGATACGCGGATGCAGACTGGCAAATAGGAGGCATGCCCGGTCAGTGTCTGCGGACGCGCCCGGGCGCGTCTGTGGGCGTTTGAGGGGCCGGATTTGCCCATTGCGGTTGTAGATGCTCTTATAGTGGTTCTGAGTTCGCACATGGACTCTGGAGCCTTCATAATTTATAGCGATCACATCCATAACGATTTTGAAGATCCAAAATATGGCGCATCTGCTAGAGTTGCTCTAAGCTAGCCAAGAAGAAACCAAAATTATTCAACCAGGCTCGACAATAGGATCCAACTGGTGATTCTTTCAGCCCACATCATTAAAGTGAAGGAAATATGCCCTAGATGCAATAATAAAGTTATTATTTATTTCCTTATATCATGATAAAAGTTTATTATTCATGCTAGAATTGTATTAACCGGAAACATGATACATGTGTGAACATATAGACAAACAAAGTGTCACTAGTATGCCTCTACTTGACTAGCTCATTGATCAAAGATGGTTATGTTTCCTAGCCATAGACAAAGAGTTGTCATTTGATTAACGGGATCACATCATTAGGAGAATGATGTAATTGACTTGACCCATTCCGTTAGTTTAGCACTTGATCGTTTAGTATGTTGCTATTGCTTTCTTCATGACTTATAGATGTTCCTATGACTATGAGATTATGCAACTCCCGTTTACCGGAGGAACACTTTGTGTGCTACCAAATGTCACAACGTAACTGGGTGATTATAAAGGTTCTCTACAGGTGTCTCCGAAGGTACTTGTTGGGTTGGCGTATTTCGAGATTAGGATTTGTCACTCCGATTGTCGGAGAGGTATCTCTGGGCCCACTCGGTAATACACATCACTTAAGCCTTGCAAGCATTGCAACTAATGAGTTAGTTGTAGGATGATGTATTACGGAACGAGTAAAGAGACTTTCCGGTAATGAGATTGAACTAGGTATTAAGATACCGACGATCGAATCTCGGGCAAGTAACATACCGATGACAAAGGGAACAACATATGTTGTTATGCGGTTTGACCGATAAAGATCTTCGTAGAATATGTAGGAGCCAATATGAGCATCCAGGTCCTGCTATTGGTTATTGACCGGAGACGTGTCTCGGTCATGTCTACATAGTTCTCGAACCCGTAGGGTCCGCACGCTTAAAGTTCGATGATGGTTATATTATGAGTTTATGTGTTTTGATGTACCAAAGGTAGTTCGGAGTCCCGGATGTGATCACGGATATGACAGGAGTCTCGAAATGGTCGAGACGTAAAGATCGATATATTGGACAACTATATTTGGGTACCGGAATGGTTCCGGATGAGATCGGGATAATACCGGAGCACCGGCAGGTTATCAGAACCCCCTGGGAGGTATATGGGCCTTAATGGGCTTTAGTGGAAAGGAGGGGAAAGGAGCAAGGGAGGGGGCGCCCCCCCCCCCCAAGCCCAATCCGAATTGGGAGGGCCCCCCCCTTTCCTTCCTCCCTCCTTCCTCTTCCTTCCCTCTCCCTCTCCAAATAGGAAAAGGAGGAGTCCTATTCCCGGTGGGAGTAGGACTCCCCCCTTGGGCGCGCCTCCTCCCCTTGGCCGGCCCTCTCCTCCCCCCCCCCTTATATACGGAGGAGAGGGGCACCCATAGACACAACAATTGATCTCTTAGATCTTTTAGCCGTGTGCGGTGCCCCTCTCCACCATAGTCCACCTCGATAATATCGTAGCGGTGCTTAGGCGAAGCCCTGCGATGGTAGAATATCAACATCATCACCACGCCGTCGTGCTGACAGAACTCTCCCTCAAAGCTCGGCTGAATCGGAGTTCGAGGGACGTCATCGGGTTGAACGTGTGCAGAACTCGGAGGTGTCGTGCGTTCGGTACTTGATCGGTCGGATCGTGAAGACGTACGACTACATCAACCGCGTTGTGCTAACGCTTCCGCTTTTGGTCTACTAGAGTACGTGGACACACTCTCCCCTCTCGTTGCTATGCATCACCATGATCTTGCGTGTGTGTAGGAATTTTTTTGAAATTACTATGTTCCCCAACATAAAGGTAGGATGGAGATAACTGGAATACAAAAATTGGGAAATCTATAATATTAATTGATATGGCACATCACGAATGTTAGCTCAAAATGATGGATATGGGTAAGGGATGATAAACCGAAAATGAAAGAAATTGAAGTCTCTCCAACACTTCAAACCAACTGGATTGTTCTGGATACATGCATGTTTATTCACGTTCTTTCATTTTCGACCTCCTCTTTTCATGGGTAACATAGGTTGCCCATAACACAAAGGGCAAGGATTTTTAGTCTATAGTACTCCCTCTGTCCAATAATATAAGATCGTTTTTGCGAAAATCTGCATCTGAGCACGGGCTCAGCTGCACCCGCTCAGAAACAAATTCAAAAAAAATACTAGAAAAATTCAAAAAAATCCAAAAACAATTTGTGTGGTAGATCATTTGATGCGTGAGGTCCGCTCCAAATTTCAACTCATTTGGACATCTGAGCAATTCTGGGCAAAAAAGACAAATCGGGTCAAAACAGTTCCTGAACAGTAAACTGTTTTACAGACCTCGATTTTGTCTTTTTTGCTCAGAGCTCCTCAAATTTCCAAATGAGTTGAAATTTGGAGCGAACCTCACGCATCAAATTATCTACCACAAAAAAAATTTGGAATTTTTTGATTTTTTCTAGTATTTTTTTTGATTTTTTTCCGTGAGCACGGGTGCAGCTGAGCCCGGTGCAGATTCGCCGCACTCATCGTTTTTGATATTATACTAGTGTAAAAAATGCTCTTATATTTTGGGACGGAGGGAATATATACTTGCATGTCTGCTCATCGGATTATGCCACTGGTTTAGAGATCGGTTGGACATAGATGACAAAATAGAAAAGATTTGAAAATCATGTCATGGGTCTTCTTTTTTTTCTGCTGCACAAAGTGTTGGTTGTACTCATGTCTGGTTCACAAAAGGCCAGCGTTTATAGTCAGAAAGGGGGAAACTGACAGTCCTTCTTAGGCTTTCTAGCTTGTCATACTGTTTGGCCACACTGCTGTTGAGGAGCCATTTGGTGCGCCTAATGTGTGATGTGTGCCTTCATCGGTGGTTATGATTAAAGCATGCATGCAGTACGTTGTACAAAATGGCTTTAGCATAAAACGCCAAGATATATACCTTTTTTCTCCAACAACTGAAAGATGGCTAAAGATTGGTAGATAGTCAACGATTGGATGGTGTGTGCATGCATATTGGTTGGAACCTGGAAGCAGAATAGCAGAGATCAACACTATTATGAACACACACAACATAAACTTGAAGCAATATTGAGTAACAAGCTAGGTTCATACGAACAGTTCACGAAGTATATTGTCCACTTCGCTTGATGTCCTCCCTTGCTTCAATTGATCATTCACTACCGCAGAATCACTTACTAGTGGCAGGCTGAAAAAACTTACCAGTAAGGCAGTAACGAACAAGGTGCCCGCCACTATAACTCATCACTGGTACTACCTTTGTTCTGGTTTACTAGTCCCACTAATATTTTGACCATGACTTTAACTAATACAATATAAGTTATACATTGCAAAAAAAAAATATCATTGAAAACTACATTCAAATATGAGTCTAACAATACAACTTTTTGTGGCATGCATTAACATTTTACTAGTCAATTATTTGGTCAAACTTTGACCCCAAATACGATTGGGACTAATAAACCCAGACAAAGGTAGTACTTGAATACAAGGGATGAGCTTCTTTTTGGTGCTCGTCACCCATAAGGTCGCAACTATGTGGGTTTCTGCAATAGTGAGTGCTGAAACTAGAGAATTGGTCTACTTTATATTGATCCTATGTCTGCATGGGAGTAAAGTTTTGTCGCATCGTCATGGCTAAAGTCCTAATTTTTTCCAGCGTTTTCCTCCTGCCCAAGAAGTGACTCCCAGGCGACTAGGTTTCCCCCTCTTGCTGGCGCTGGCACCAGTCAACCTTGCCTTGCCGCGGAGAGGGACCCTGCTCTCGTTCTTGTTTGGTTCAGCGTCTCGGTTGGGACTATGTGGCGGCAGCAATGTCCCTGATATTTATATTATCTCCCACGCCCAATCCCCATCCTGATGGTGAGTCTACCGTCGTTAGAAGGTGTGTGATGGTGTGTCTCCGTCGGATCTCGTGAAATTCGGTGCGGGTCTTTGTTGGATCTGTTTGAAATGAAATCTTTGTTTGTCTTCGCTCGTGTGTCCATAAGTTTGTTTATTTCGATATACGCTTCTCTTCATCGGCGATAGTTGATGTTCTGGTGTGTTGGCCCTGTGAGGTTTAGCATGATGACTTCTTAACTATCTACTACAAGAAGGTTTGGCCAGCTCCGGCAGATTGGAATTTTTGCTACTACTGGTGTTCTCAACCATGCCATATGATGAGTAGGCAGATAGTTTCTCCATAAACAAAAGGTCCTAAGGGCATCTCCAAAAAAAAGGTTACTGAACCCCCACGTAGCCCGTGACTGGCGACTCGGGGGATCCCATCTCAGCCGCCAGGGGCTCAACCAATTTGCCTCCCGTCTCGCCGCCACCGGAGGCCACCGCCGGCGAAGCTGGTGCTGGGGCCAAGGACGGTGGCGGTGGGGCGTTCCACGGGTGAGGCTCGGCCTCCATCCATGGCGATCTCGTGATGGCTACCTTGGGTGGTAGTGGCGGCGCCTGGTGCGGTTCCCGTCCTGTGCTGTCCCGGAGGAAGTTGTTCTTCGCCGTCCCCCGGTGCATGATGGCCGTCACAGCAAGCGCAGGTGCAGGCTCCAGCGATGGTGCACATGGTTCGAGCGCCCTGATTCAGATCAGGTGTCGATCCGGTGACATCAACGGCAGCCCCACTGATCTGTTGATCTAGGGGTTAGTCCATGCTGGCCTGCCTTTGTCCGAGCTCATCTTCGTAAGACAACCCCTGCTGGCCGCCTCCGGTTCCCTCGTCCAGATTGCGGCAGGGTAAACCCGGGGTCCCTTCGATGACAGGCTATGTGTGGTGATCACTTCAGCCTGCGGCAGTGGCCTCGCTGCGGATTATCATCATCAATTGATTTTGTGAGAGTTTTATCTCTAAAAATCCGGTGGTCGATTTCGGCGGGGATATGCAAACTATGAACGATGTCTTGATGCAGAGGGATGGTTGTGTGGCGGTGGCGGTGGCGGCCACATCGCATGTAGCTGCTGGTATCGCGGAAAAGTGGTGGCGACAACACGTCAGTGACTTCGAGGGTGGTGCTACTTGAGCATCCGGTCTCTGAGTGTCGGGGCGAAAGCCTAGGTCTGCCCCGAGTTGGGTATACCTGGCAATGGCGACATTTTTATGTTGTTACCTTGTTGAAGGCATTGTTCGGAATGCTCAGACCGATTCTTCAGGGTAAAAACCTAGATTCTAGCCTTGGTGGTTGGATCCGGTGATGGCGACGCTCAAGTGTCGCTCCCTTCCTGAAGGCATTACTGTTGAAGAACCTCGTCGTCCGTGTGGTGTCATGAGATGAATGGTGCAGATACGGTCATTTTTCTAGTTTGCCCATCGTGGATATGATCGCTTTGGGGCTTTTTTTCTTTTTTTTTCATCGCCTATGCATAGCTTTGGTCCTATATGACTTTGCTATTGCTGGCGTGTTTTTGTGTGCGTGAGTTTGTGTTGGCTGTGTGCATCTTAGCTATGCAGAGGCCGGGTGTGTGCTCATTGTGTTTGTATCCTCTTGATGCTACATTTTGAGTTAATAAAATCCACTCTTTGTCGAAAAAAGGGCATCTCCAAAGTCGACCCCCAAAACGAACACGGTATCCATCCGCGTCCTGGTCCATACCAGTCCACGGATAGTGATGCAGGAGCCGACTGTCCAACGTTGTTACCTAAATGTCCACCTCTATTTTTTGGCAGATCATCTGTCGCGCGTGGTGTCCGCCATGGACATCATTGGTAGGAGGACGTATGATACCTGGCTGCGGAGGGATCTTGGGAGGACGGCTGCGTAGTCCAAGGAGGCAGACGTGTTGGTGCAGGCAGCGAACGTCCTATGATGCTTGGGGAGCGGCTGGAAAGGTACAACGACGTCGTTGGACGAGGAGGGTCCAGATGCAAAGGAGGGGGAGGGGGAGGGGTAGGAACGGAGTGGAAGAAAGTTTGACAAAGAGGGGATTTGAGTGGGCCGAGGGTGTCGGAGTCCTATGTGGCGGTAGTCCGGACTCCCACAAACACCCCCCCCCCCCCCCCCGTTTGCCTTCGGTTTGCGGGAAAATAGATGTCCAGACCGTTCCGCGAACCTATAGTGTACCGCTTTAGATGGCAAAATGGTTCCGGACCGCTCGGTCCGGGCACGATATGAGAGTCCGCATTAGAAATGCCCAAGTATTTCACCATTGGCGTAACCTGGAGGGAGTGCAACACAACATATGGTTGGGCGTAGAAACTCGGTAGAATATAGTCACTCGCTTCAGAACAAATGCAAAATGATGGTATTTTTCAAGTTTTTCAACAGATGTTAGGCGCGAACGAACCATATATGAAAAGTCAATACCGGTGAGTAAAGGACCCTCGCTTTAAATCTCGTCTTTCCAAGGACGACGTGTACCGGCCGGACGCGCTAGTGCAAATGTACCATCGATCGATCGGCCGGTTGTTGTCGGGGCCGTGGATTGACACGCGCCAGCTGACCGATCGATCAATCTCTGACCAGTGAAGACCGTATCCATGCTGGTTGGTCCCGGGCCAAACATCCATGGCATGGTACCATCAACCGGCTTTCTGTGATCCTCTCTATATCTATATAAACCAGCAAGCGGAAACGATTTCTTCAGCTACTTCTTGTTACTTGCTACGCCGATTGAGATCAGACTATTGATCATATATCAGCCTTGTGGCAAGGGAAGACGGCAACGGCGCAAGGCACAGCTGGAGTTGCTTCTTCTATGCTCCACATGGCGTTGCTCCTCGGACTCGTCTTCGCCTCCATCCTTACACGTAAGTCATCTCTCTCTCTCTCTCTCTCTCTCTCTCTCTCTCTCTCTCTCTCTCTCTCTCTCTCGTACGTGTTGCCTTAAAAATTGGGCTGCAGCGTCCAAGTATTAACTTGTGATCCGTAGAAGTAAACTACTGTTCGCACATACGCAACACGTACTGAATCCACTCCCATAGGGAGACCTTGCACATTCCTTATTCATCACAAATTGACAAGTGCATGCGCCCGTCTTTCTTTAAGATACTGGAAGAGTAATTCTCTGGGCCCTTGATTCATGCAAGCAAGCAAATTTTACAAGACAAAGCATGAAAAATTCAACGAAAAGCAACTAAAATTTGAAAGATATAAGACTTCAAAGAGCATACACCTCCGCACATGCCATGGCGAACAGGCGAAGAGAGCTGCTCATCGATATTATCCACTTGATATCAAATGATCCAAAAAGCTGCGAGAACGGACCCCCACCACCCGTGCTTCCTCTCTTTGTCCGGTCGACCAAGACTGGATATTAAGATATTTTTCATATTTTTATGGGATATTTTCATACCGAATATGACGTGGTTTCAGTCAACGGCCTCATCTACAATATTATCTTGCAAGATTTTGTAATGCATGAATATTCTGATTTTAAACAGCATTTCAGGTTTTCACAGTTTTACTTATAACAAGCCAACTGTGATTAGTCAACATATTATGCACCGAGAGAGGGGGAAATTCTTCATTTTATTTGCGGCAGGAACTTCACAACAATGATAATGTGAACATGCACCACCACACATGTCACACCTACACCAGCAGGCCTCTCAACCACCCACTAGAGCCGACGGACCATGGACACAAAACCTGAATATCACTTAATTCGCAACGAACACAATCCTCACGCGCGCACGCGAATTTGAGCATCAAGATTCAAACCCTAGTGATGGAGGCATGCTTCCCACAACTCCACCCCACCAAAGTGGTTGTTCTCGGAAATTCACTGTGGCACATGGGAGCATATGCTCCTGCCACCGAAAAATATATTTTAAAATGTCCAAAAAAAACAAAAATTTGGCACATACATCTCTACATTCTATGTGCGCATGCCAAGTTTCATGGAAACCCGACATTTTTTGTGGCTTGTGTAAAAAGTACAATAAAATGTATCGTAAGAAGCCCCTTTTAACACTGAATTTTATCTTTTTCACACGAGAGACAAAAATTGTCGTTTTTCATGAAATGACTTTCTGAACACATAGAATGTCGATATCTACGCATGGGATTTTTTGTCAGAATTTTGTGACATTTCAAAATATGTTTAAAACACATTTTAAAAACGAGGAGCATATACTCCTAGGTGCCAAAATGCCCCTCTTGGGAAAAAACTTATGGTGACAGTTCTGCAAATTTGCTTTTTTAGTCGGTTCCTTCGGACTCGATTCATTAAAAATATCAAAGAGGCTTGTTTGATTAATATGCGGAAACCCGGACGAAAACCGTTACAAACACACCCATAAGGTAGGCATCTTGGCCAACCTGGCTACCGATAAGATCCACACAGCCGGCCGTAGAGTGGATGTCGTTGAGGTTGCCTACAATGTTATCGTCGTCATTTCTCCATGAGCATGCGACTCTGACTTCATCGTGGATGACCTGCCAAGAGCACACAGAACCAAAAAACTATGGCAAACATTCGGCCAAACACGTAGACGACTAGACAATAACTTCGACTTCGATCATGAGCCTCGCAGGAGAAAGGAGCGCACCGTGCACCAACATAGCCCGACTTGCCAATCACAAGGCATCGTTCCGCCGCATCGCCTCGCGATGCTACAACTCCGACTTCACGCTCGGAGGCATGCCAAATAGTTGACGACGAAGGACATGCCATGACCATGTTCTTCTTGCCATCATCATCGTTGCCACACAACTGCATCCTTTTTTTAAGACACATAGTGCAAACAAGATAGAAGTACACATTTTGGTGTACGAAAAGTACACGTTTTGGAAATGTCCCTTCCAAATTTGTGACTCTGTCAAAACTTAATTAAGACTACGCACAGTTGCAGCAGCTTCGACACAAACTTCATGATGCGTGATAGCCTAGCTGACACGTACCATCACCCTGTCTGGCGTGAAATATATATCGCTAGCTGATAAATGCAACCGCGTGCTTATGGATATATCAGATTTGTGTGCTTGTGCATATAAGTATATATATGCGGCTATGCCAAGTGCCTTTAATTAGACGAACCATGTACATACATATATATACGTTCATATCTCCTTGGAATTTTGCATTCTGTATGATTGAGATGGACGGAGTACGAAGTGGACTATGTAACGGCCGTGTTACAGACGTTGGAACAGAAACTTTTATTCATTTTTTTTACAAATTTCCAATACACTTGCATGCAGTCAGTGAAATGTTGTGAGATTTTTTTTGTGCAGTCAGTGAAAGATTATTTTTGACTTTTTCCACACAAAAAAAGGCAAGCTCTGCCACTGGCTGCTAATATTTTTTTCGAGAGTACGCCAATGGCGTACCATATTTTTATAGAAGGCAGAAATTTAATATGTACAAGATACCATCATCGGATGCGAATATCCATGTCGGCAAACACCCACACCAACAAAAAACACAAGGTCACTCTCTCACAAATGGGTCTAAACCACCAACACCTAGCTGGCTGCTAATGTAGTGATGAGTACATTTTTTTGGACTAGTCAAGAAGTGCGACGCTGAGTGGGCCTTAGAAAAGAAGTGCATTGTGCTCTGAGTGGGCCGTAAAGCACTAGTACAGTCAAGTAGTCAACCCATTATGTTCTCCATCTTTCAAAAAAAAAACATTATGTTCTCCAACAATGTGTAGAACATTCCTCTATAAAGAAAAGTTAGCTATATGTACCAATCAAAGGCACTATGAAATAATGAAAAAAAAACAGCA
This sequence comes from Triticum urartu, assembly GCF_003073215.2. Classification (NCBI taxonomy): domain Eukaryota; kingdom Viridiplantae; phylum Streptophyta; class Magnoliopsida; order Poales; family Poaceae; genus Triticum; species Triticum urartu. Next base: position 701,037,764 of record NC_053024.1, on the reverse strand, counting down.
GAAATTAGGAACTGGCAGGGGTACATCTAGTGATGGGTTGATAGCGGCCTGCCTCCAAACTGAGACAAGAAATTTCGAACCGTATCGACCTTCCCGCCATTTTGCGGATGCTTCCTCCTATGGTGCAACGATTGCATGCATGCGTCGTGAACAATCCACCGTCCGTATCCTACCATTTTTCAAGTGTCGCCAACAGCATGATAGCTAACAATCAAAGTTAACGGATCCTTCTACGCGATGCCAATGTTACGGTACATAATATTATGATTGCTTCTTCCTTGATTCTCTCTGCACGCTACTGCACACGTACGGTTCGGGTCCGTATAAATCAACAAACAGAGCAACGCCAACCATCGATCAAAACACAAGTGTGCACATTGATCTTCAGCTAGCTGTGGTTACAATTTGACACGTACTTCCATATACAATCAATCTGTAACGTGAGAACTATGGGGTCTACTTGTGCAGGAGCGGCCTCGGTGGGCGTGTGCTACGGCATGAGCGCCAACAACCTGCCGCCCCCGAGCACCGTCGTCGGCATGCTCCGGGACAACGGCTTCAACTCGGTGCGTCTCTACGCACCGGACAGTGACGCGCTGGCGGCACTCGCCGGCACCGGCATCGGGGTCATCGTCGGCGCGCCCAACTACGTGCTCCCCGAGCTGGCCGCCAGCGCGTCCGCGGCGGCCGCGTGGGTCCGCGCCAACATCGCAGCCCACCCGGACGTCTCCTTCCGGTACCTCACCGTGGGCAACGAGGTCGCGGGCAGCGACACGCAGTACCTCGTCCCGGCCATGGAGAACGTGCACGGCGCACTGGCCACGGCCGGGCTGGGAGACGCCGTGAAGGTCACGACAGCGATATCGCAGGCCACCATCGCGGTCCACGTGCCGCCGTCGGCCGGCGAGTTCGCGGACGAGTCCAAGCCGTTCCTGCTCCCCGTGCTGCAGTTCCTGGAGCGCACAGGGGCGCCGCTCCTGGCCAACCTGTACCCGTACTTCGTCTACACGTACAAGGCCGCCGGCGACATGGACGTGAGCTTCATGCTGTTCACGGCGCCGGGGACGGTGGTGCAGGACGGCGAGTACGGGTACCAGAACATGTTCGACGCGAGCGTGGACGCGGTGCATGCGGCAGTGGAGCGCCTCGGGGTGAGCGGCGTGGACGTGGTGGTGTCGGAGACCGGGTGGCCGTCGGCGGGCGGCGAGGAGGCGTCGATGGAGAACGCGAGGACGTACAACCAGAACCTGGTGGGCCACGTGGGGAAGGGCACGCCGCGGCGGCCGTGGAAGGTGGAGACGTACGTGTTCTCCATGTTCAACGAGAACCTCAAGGAGGCCGGCGTTGAGCAGAACTGGGGGCTCTTCTACCCCAGCACTGATAAGGTCTACCCCATCACCTTCGGCAAGTGAACTTGATTGAGTTCATGCGTCGTCCATCCATGTATGCGGCCTTGGTCATCGACGTGTATATACAGTATATATATTTATTGAGTGTGTATTTGTGTGGCCGACTTGGATAAAGTTCACGAAATTTGAAGAAAGTTTCGAAGTTGAAAAAAGTTCGCTCATCAATAAAAGGAAAAAAGGGGAAACGGAAATGAAAAGTTTGACAAAAACATGGAATTGGAAAATAATTCCAAATTTTAAAAAGGACGAGTAAAAAGCCTAAAAAGCCAGAATAATATAGAACAAACCCCGATTCAGAATAAACATAAAAAAGCATCCAAAGTTTCTAGTAGCTTTCCAAAACCGGTGTGCGCTGTTTTGTGAAGAATAGCCTAAAAATGTGCTTAAGGCCACAGCTGGGAGGAACTGCTCGCTAGTTGTAGTAGGCGTGAGTTCAAGAGCCTGCATGTTAGTTATTTTTTACTTCCCTCCTAAAAAACGTTATTTTTAGCCTTTGTTCATATTTCAAACCAAAAATTACTTGAAAAAACGAAAGCACGACTTTTTTTAACAATAACACGTATCCAAAAAATAAATATCAAAATCATATATCCAGGGAAACATTGATCATGCATTTGAAAAATATTAAACTTGCATAGAAAAATGTTTCTAGTGTATACAAAAATGTACAAATATGTATGAAAAAGTAGATGTCAAAATACATATTAGAAAAAGTTAATCATCTATTAAAAATATTTATGAATTGAAAACCAATTTCTACATAGTTTTAAAAAATGTTGATATCATTCAAAAAAATATTTCAACGTGTATTGGAAAATTGTTTAAACTTATTCAAACAAAAGTTTAAAATATGTGTTTCGAAAATGTTTATCGTGCATAAAAAAATATTTCAGGTGTATACGAAAAGTGTACAATGTGTATTATTAAAAAAGTGGATCTTAAAACATATACTTCATAAAAACGTTTATCATGTATTTGAAAAATGTCTCACGTGCACAAAATGTGTATTTATACGATAAAAATGTACGATGCGTATTAAAAAAGGAGACACTAAAATATATTTTTGGAAAAAACTAAATCATGTAGTTGAAATTTTACAATATATATACAAATTTTTTCATGTTTTGTAAGAAAATGTTCAATCCATATAAAAAATGTTGACATAATTTGTTTTTCAAACCTATTAATCCTATATTTTGAAAATGAAAAAACGTGTTGCTGTTTTATGATAAAAACATAAAAATATGTATGGAAAAAATAGACATGTGCTGAGAAAATAAAGAAACAAAACGGAAGCCAAATAAAAGAATGAACAAAAGAACAAGAACTGGAAAAGCCCAAAACAAAATCAAAGAAATTGATGCAAAGCAATAGTAGATAGTGAAAAATGAATAAAATAGATGAAAACTGAGAAAAGGCAAAGGAAACATAATTTATAAAGAAATAGAAAAAAACAGAAAACCAATTTAAAGAGATTAAAAACACTGTGTAAACCAAAGAAACCCGTTCAAAATAGAGAAAGATACAAAATACAAAGTAAAAAAAAGTAAGGGAAAATCAATAAGACCGGGGCAGTAAAGAAAATATATACAAAAGAAGAAGAAAACTCTACACCGACGAGCAAGTGAGCGAACGCAGCAACCGAGCGAGAAAACATTAATGGACCAACCCATACATGCAGGCGCCAGCGGCGAGCCAGAGCTACACCTCGCAACAGGCGAGACATACCTCTAGCGAGCCCTAGACATACATGACCTCTCGTTAGCCTCTCGTAGATTCTCGCTGGCAGCCCTGCAAGGAGGCTTCAGGTCCCATAGGATGCCGGCGGGAAGGCTCATTAGAGTTCACAACGGAGGCCTGTCCTAGTAGCGTGTCGATGTGGCTGGAGGCTAGCAGGGATGTAGTGGAACGACATTTGGGTGCTGGAAACCTTCATTTGTCACAGACACTACACTAACATCATTACCTTTCCAATTTATTATAACCAAAACATCTATAGAAATTGTTACTCCAGATGGTAGTTTAAGACATCTATAAAATAAAATATCTTTACTCCTTAGAAATTTTGGTTACCCCCTCTCCCTTCTCCTCTGCTATTGAGACATGGCACTTTAAGAAATTGCGTAGGGAAAAGGTTAGAGGGTGTTTGTTTCCAGGGACTTAAAAAAGTCCCTATAAGTCCCATCTAAACCAAACAGGAGGGACTTATAGGGACTTAAAGTGAGCATTTGGAACTTATGAAATAAGACTCTTAAGGAGGGCATTATAGGGACTTATAGTTATAATATGGTCTTATAGAGACTTATAAGTCCCAGGAACCAAACAGGTAGGGACTTTTTAGGGACTTGAGACTTATAAGTTGGGACTAAAAAAAGTCCTAGGACTTATGAACCAAACAGGGCCTCAGTTACATGGCAAAAATAGATTGGCAAAGGTGTTAAACTTTTTGCCATAACGAAGAGTTTAACGGGTCTGCCATGGTAAAAAAAAAATCTGTTTATGGCATGGCGAAAGTTGAATTTATGACATGGCAAACACTATATTGGAGACATGGCGAAAGCTATAAACACTTTTGCCATTGCGAAAATATAAACGTATAAAACTTGATATGGTATGATTGAATGAATTGCCAATTTTTATGACCCCTAGACATGCTTGTGCAAATTGGTTGCCAACCTTGTGTGTCAAAAAGTTTTTTAAAAAGTATGGTGCACTTGTGTAAGTAACTAAAATGCAATGTGTCATAACAAATTGCCATTTGTTATTGAAAATGAACATGTTTTTTATCTACATTTGCCATGACCCATACACCAAAGTATTAAGAAATTGCCATGTGTATTGTACTTTGTTTTCCTAAAACTGCTATCAACCTTATAACACAACACCAAAAGCGAAAATATATATTAATTTGCCATGCGACTAGTTTGCAAAATCAAAAGATTTCCTGGGACGTTACAAAGATTATACACAATGTAAGTGGATTTTTTTGCCATGTGGACATTACAAAATCAAGTATTTGCGATGTTTGTGTAAAAACATAACGTAAGTGAATTTGCCAAGCGACCACATATGGATTTGCCTTGTTATGAACAAATTACATGAACTTCCTACAAATTAATGCATAATTGCCATCTCCACCGTCTTTTTTGTAAAACTGATGGAACATTTTAATATGGTGCATCTATACCCTTATATAGTGTGCAAATAACTTTGAAAGATGGTCATTGGATGAAGGCAATCCGACGGTGCAGAGATGGCAAATCCGAGCACTACTGGCCGTTGGATATTATCTACATTTCACCAGATTTTGCCACATGTACAATTTAGAAGACTCCATGGTTGAACTTAAGCATAATGCAAAAATCTCAAAACACAAGCACTTCTCCTTTGTTCTAAAATCTTCTGTATCATAATTGCCTAATTTTTTTCTACATGAATTGCCATTATTTATTTTTACTTTATGCTTTACAAAGCACAATTTTATGAATCTTAAAATAGATTACTCCCTCTCTCCCAGTTTACAGGGCGTGTGCGTATCCCTAGGTCGTCAATTTAACCAACCTAATACAAGTCATATATTACAAAAAATATACCAATATAAACTTTAGATGTTCTATTTTCAAACGCTATAATTTTTGTGTTATATAGTTCATATTAGGATGATAAAATTGACAACCTAGATATACGCACAGGACTTATAAACTGAAACGGAGGAAGTAGCTTTTTTGTTAAAACTAAATGATTTTGAATGAGATGAACTATAAGAATTAAATGAACATCTACATCATGCATAAATGACTCAAAATTTACATGCTATATATAATATGGTATTTATTCATAATTTGGTTGCCAAATCTCATGTGTGCAATGCACGTGTACCTTACTAGTAGTAGTAGCATGGGAACAAAGATTGATAGGAAAAACATGTCAAAAGGAGAGATCTCGGAGGCCATACTCCTTGTACTCGAAGTCGGCGTTGAGCACCACCTCCGCACCCCCGTGTCCATCCTTGTCCACCGTCGGCAGCACCGCTTCTGCTATGCCGTCCATGTCCACCAGTGCCTCCATCACCTACGAGATGTCGACCTCGCCCAAATCAACTACTTGTCGCAGCGGGGACCGCAAGCAGGGTAGCGATGAACGCCATCGTCGAGAGAAGCCGCCTCCGCATCCCTGCGTACGCCCTTGCCCACAACGCCGCCTCCGCGTCATCATCCATGACCTCGCATGAAGCCACGAGAGGGATCCCCACATGCAGTCGCCGACGTCCGCCTCTACATTGTCTCCGCCGTCGCTTGATTGTCGTAGCCTAAATCGATGGAGTGGGGGACGGGGTAGAGAAATGGGGGAGGCTCTAGGAAAGGGGAAAGCGAATACAACATATTGGGGGGCATTCGCGACGGCTACCCCTTCCCCCGAACAAAAAAGGGCTAACGTGGCCAATTTCCTCTTCTTCAGGAGCGTTCGCCGCCAAAACATAAAAATATGAAGAAAAAAGACATGCACATAGACATATATTATAGTATATGTACACATACAAAATTTCATGAACACATGTTCATATGTGAGGTACACAAAAAAAAGATAAATACACAGACTAAAATGAGCTTTTCCTTTGTTGTATTTGAAGACGCTTTATACATACTTGAAGAATATGCATATGTATTTGTAGAAAAAAGTTTGACATTTTTTGAAACTTTAAATATTTTATTATGATTTTGTTTTTGAAAAAAAGGTTACAACGCGGCACTCAAGGAGGAAGATGTCGGTTTTGAATTTCGACAGATCAAAACAATACCTGAACAATTACTATTTCTGAAACAACACATAATTTTCACAGAGAAAAGTCGCTACTGGGTGCGCACAGCGTGGTGTCAGTTGTCACGGCTGCTACCTCACCTGCGGGGAGCAGCAGGAACTGGAGGCACGAACCAAACAGGGTGACCGCCGGCGGCATGCCTGAAGACGGCTTTCCTGGAGGCGACGCCGGTCCGGAGCTCGTGCACCCCGCTCTCGTACCTGGAGCACTCCTCCACGTCGTCTCTGTCCTCATCCATGGCGTCGAACTCGGGCGCGAACGACTTGAGCACGTAGTAGATGCGGCCGGGCTCCATGCACTGGTACTCCCGCGTCGACACGCGCCTCCCGTGGTTGATCCCCACCAGCAGCGCCACGTCGTCGCCGATGTCCTGCAGCTCGCGCCACCTGTCCTCGCGCTCGTCGACGGCGAACACCTTGAAGCGCCGCGTCCGCAGGGCGTTGCCGTCGGTGAAGATGGCCACCGTGCTCACCACGAGAAGGCCGCCGTCGTCGCGCTCGGCGAGGTACCTGGCGCCCTCGTAGTAGGCCTGCTGCCGGAACGTCTCAGTGTGGAACTCCACGCACCGCTTGAACTCCCACGTCATGACCGGCCCCGTCACGAGGCGCGGCTTCAGGGTGCGGCGGTCGCCGTTCGCCGGCGGCCCCCAGGCCTCGATAGACCCATCGCCGCGGGTGATTGTGTAGAAGGCGCCGTCGTGGTGGATGATGTCCTGGTACCGCGTGGACGGCGACGTGCGCAGCGACATCCAGCACTTGTCGCCGGGCCTTGCGAACGCCAGCCCGGAGCCGCCGCTGTGGATCACCATCACAGTGAAGCTCTCCCGCCGGTCTCCTCCCGAGACGGCGAGCGCGGCCTTGTGGAAGAACTCGTCTTGCATGGCCTGGATCGGCACCGTCTCGGGAGGCGACGGCCGGATCTTCTTGTTACACTACCGGAATAACCTTATACGCCTACGGCCTTATCTATGCCGACGGCTGCCGTAGGCATAGATGGAGCTATGCCGACGGCCCGGGGAATACCGTCGGCATAGAAAAGTCGTCGGTATACTTCCATCTATGCCTACGGCAGCCATAGGCATAATAAGGCCGTCGGCATATATCGATCTATGCCTACGGCAGCCGTAGGCATAGTTAGGCCGTCGGCATAAAGGTGGCCCTCGTGGCCCGGGGACAGACGGCGGGCTGACGCCGTCAAATCTATGCCGACGGCCCTGACGGTGGCCGTCGGCATAAATATCATATGTTTTTTATTAGGAGCTGCCACGTGACAGAGCTATGCCGACGGCAAAGCCGTAGGCATAGCCACGCCACGTGGCACCTCCTGGTAGCCCCTGGCCAAGAACTATGCCTAGGCATAGATATCATCTGTTTTTTATTTTAAATTATTTTTTGTTTTTAAAAGTTAAATTTGACTAATTTAAATTTAACTTATCTAAACTTAAACATACACAAATTATACATCGACTTGGGGTAGAATTATCCATAGATTATGAATATATAGTTTGTTTTTGTTTTTGAGTATGTTAGAAATGTGACCTCATGTGCTTTTGCATATAGGTCCTTATAATTTGTTAACATCATAAGTAATTGATACTTGGATCGATTTTGACAAATTTTATATGGTTTTTATCAGAAACTTGAAAGGATTCTGTTGCTATACTATTTTACAAATTTGAAAAAACATAAATCATGTTTGCTTCAAATTTACAAAAAACACACTTTTGTTTTGAATTTTTTGTAAATTTTTCATTCCTTGGCCAATCGAGACAAATTTTATATCTACATCCATCAGATTGTTTCATGGATTGTGGTGGCAGGCGCAAACACCCGACAACCGGCTCCGGAGTGTGACTCCTTCACGGACGGCGATGCTGTCGGCACTTGGAGGGGGAAAACGGCCACGTTGGGTCGACACGGAGGGAATCTTATGGTGGGTTTGGCCCAAACCTTGTTCTCAAGTGTTCCTATAGGCTGACCTATCATAACCAGGTGAAAACATCCATTGGTCAAATCCCGTCTGACGAAAGTCAAAGGCGTAGATCTCCGGGTCAACTGGTCCAGGGTTAGGCTAGTTGGGGGCCTTCGGGGGGTAGCAATGCCACCAGAGCATTACGATGGGTCCTCGTACATGTTTTAAGGTGTGGTGGCATGTCTGAAGAGACAATACGTGGCTCCGGTGTGAGGTCCCCACCCCTCACGGATGACAATAAAATTGAAATAATCCCTCTATGGTTTTGGCGTTGCATGAATATTTTTGAACACTCGGAGCATGATGAATTCATGAAACTTTTACACAGTGTAGACACATGTGAAACAATCGAAATAATCCTCGTGTAAAAAACTCATGATTTTATCGCGCTCCGAGTATTTAATAATATTCACGCCGCATCGTTACCGCGGAACGTCTACTACCATGTCATCGCCGTCCGTGAGGGGGGCCACACCCCGGAGACGCGTGTCGCCTCTTCGGATATGACACCACACCGTACGGCATGTATGAGGTCCCGGTGCAACGCTCCGGTGGCATTGCTACCCCCAGGACCCCCGTCCCGCCTAACCATGTAGCGTTTGACCACGGGATCTAGCCCTTTCACTTTGCACGAACAGGCTTTGACTAGTGGAACTCTCCACCCGGTTGTGTTAGGTCAGCCCATAGGAACACTTTGGAGCAACATCCGGGTCAAAGCCACAGCAAGATCCCCTCCGTGTACACCCGACGCGTCCGTTTCCCCCCTCCAGGTGCCGTCGGCGGCTCTGTCCGTGAGGGGGGACACACCCCGGAGATGCGTGCCGGGCGTTTGCAACCGCCACAACACTTCCAGACTTGTGAGAGGCCGCCTACACAAGATTTGGCAGCATGCTAGCCCCTGGAGGCCACCGGCCACAGTCGTAGACACGCGAAGATCAATCCACGTAGAGGGAAGTGTTCAAATACTTCTCCAGCACCAAAAATTATGAAAAATTACCATCAGTCCTATAGCACATGTGCCCACGTCGTGTAAAAAACTCATGATTTTATCGCGCTTCGAGTATTTAATAATATTCACGCCGCATCGTTACCGCAGAACGTCTACTAGCGTGTCATCGCCGTCCGTGAGGGGGGGCACACCCCAGAGACGTGTGCCGCCTTTTCGGACATGCCAACACACCGTACGGCATGTATGAGGGCCTGGTGCAACGCTCCGGGAGCATTGCTACCCCCAGGGCCCCCGTCCCGCCTAACCCTGTAGCGTCTGACCACGGGATCTAGCTCTTTGACATTGCACGGACGGGCTTTGACCAGTTGAACTCTTCACCCGGTTGTGTTGGGTCAGCCCATAGGAACACTTTGGAGCAACATCCGGGCCAAAGCCACAGCAAGATCCCCTTCGTATAGATCCGATGCGTCCGTTTCACCCCTACAGGTGCCGGCGGCGGCGCCGTCCGTGAGGGAGGCCACACCCCGGAGACGTGTGCCGGGCGTTTGCAACCGCCACAACACTTCCAAACTTGTGAGAGGCCGCCTACGCAATATTTGGCGGCATGCTAGCCCCCGGAGGCCACCGGCCACAGTCGTAGACACGTGAAGAGCAATCCGCATAGAGGGAAGTGTTCAGATACTTCTCCATCACCAAAAATTATGAAAAATTACCATCAGTCCTATAGCACATGTGCACATGTCGTGTAAAAAACTCATGATTTTATCGCGCTCCGAGTATTTAATAATATTCACACCGCATCGTTACCGCAGAACGTCTACTACCATGTCATTGCCATCCGTGAGGGGGGCACACCCCGCAGACGTGTGTCCGCCTCTTCGGACATGCCACCACTCCGTACAGCATGTATGAGGGCCCGGTGCGATACTCCGGTGGCATTGTTATCCCCCAAGGCCCCCGTCCCGCCTAACCCTGTAGTGTTTGGCCATGGGATCTAGCCCTTTGACTTTGCACGGACGGGCTTTGACCAGTGGACCTATCCACCCGGTTGTGTTAGGTTGGCCCATAGGAACACTTTGGAGCAACATCCGGGTCAGACCCACAGCAAGATCCCCTCCGTGTAGACCCGACGCGTCCGTTTCCCCCGTCCAGGTGCCGGCGGTGGCGCCATCCGTGAGGGGGGCACACCCCGGAGACGCGTGCCATATCTTCGGACATGCCACCATACCGTACAGCATGTATGAGGTCCCGGTGCGACGCTCCGGTGGCATTGCTACCCCCCGAGGGCCCCCGTCCCGCCTAACCCTGTAGTGTTTGACCACGGGATCTAGCCCTTTGACTTTGCACGGACGGCTTTGACCAGTGGAACTCTCCATGCGGTTGTATTAGGTCAGCCCATAGGAACACTTTGGAGCAATATCCGGGCCAAAGCCACAGCAAGATCCCCTTCGTGTAGACCCGACGCGTCCGTTTCCCCCCTCCAGGTGCCGGCGGCGGCACCGTCCGTGAGGGGGGGCACACCCCCGGAGACGCGTGCCAGGCGTTTGCAACCGCGACAATACTTCCAGACTTGTGAGAGGCCGCCTACGCAAGATTTGGCGGCATGCTAGCTCCTGGAGGCCGCCAGCCACAGTCGTAGACACGCGAAGAGCAATCCGCGTAGAGGGAAGTGTTCAGATATTTCTCCATCACCAAAAATTATGAAAAATTACCATCAGTCCTATCTCACATGTGCCCACGTCATGTATAAAACTCGTGATTTTATCGCACTCCGAGTATTTAATAATATTCACGCCGCATCGTTATCGCAGAACGTCTACTACTATGCCATCGCTGTCCGTGAGGGGGGTACACCCCGGAGTTGTCAATTCAGCTGAGTTCTCAGGAAGACGCCTCACCCGAGCCTGATGCAGACGAACCACCACCGGAGAGACCCTCCGTCGCCGCGTGCAGATCAGTCGACCGCCATGGCCGCAGCAGCGCTGCTGCAGACCACCCTCGCAGAGGCCACGACGGGCCCCTGGCATCATATATGATTTAACAAATCACTTTGCGTACAGTTTCTCAAATGACTGTAGGCAAAATGGGTTTATAGATTTTTTAATTCTAAAAAGTTCATTTTTTAAAAATACATGAAATTTGGCAGAATATTGGTTTATGATTCGTAGAGGGTGTGGAAAAAGTTTGAAAAGATTTCATAAAAAATCTAATAAATCTAGCAAAACAAATACGTAAAGAAGCACACAAAAATGAAGACTTCCTATTGGGTGACCACCCAGTCACGCGGATCGGTGACGTGGATGGCTGGCCACACGCTCCTCTGCACCTCCAAAAAGAAAAGAAGAAAAAGAAAATGCACGCACGCACGATACAAAATCAAATGAAATTTTGGGCCTTCCCGCGCCACTCAGCCCGCTTCCCTCCTAGCCACCAAAATTAAAAAAAAGAAAGGAAGAGAAGCGAGAGAGAGCCCACCCAAGACCCAACACAGCCGCACCACTCCCCACCCCACCATGCAGCCCTCGCCCTCTCTCTCTCTCCCCGCGAGCCTTCTCTGCCGCCGCCACCCACGCCGGCGATTCCGGCAGCTGCCGACGACGCCAAGCACACTCCCATGATCGCCTCCGTCCGCTCCGTCTTCCCCTCCGAGCAGATTCGTCGCTCGCGTCCTCTACCGGTCACCCGCGACCGTCCCCTAAGCTAGGGTTTCGGCCACCGCGTCGCCGGCGTGGCTCCGGCGACACAGGTACATCTCTCCGTTGAGATCCCCCGCAACCCACCCTATCTTACTCACCTCGTATCCTCTCCCTCCCAGATCGAGCACGCCACTGTCGCCGTCGTTTCGCTCACGCTGGAACAGCAAAGGGAGGGCCATGGACGACGCCACTCCAGCCCTACTCTGACCCCATCAAGGTCAGCCCGTCCCTCTCCTATTCGATCTGTTCCCCTACCCTTCCCTGATGTGCCTACGTTCCTCACCCACACGCAGCAGTAGTAGCAACTCGATGCAGGGACGAGGGAGAGGTGGAGTCCTGCTTCCCCCGCATGCATGCTCTCTCTCGGAACGATGCCCAACCTCAAGCGAGAGGTTTCCCTTCCCCTCCACGCCTCCCTTGTCCTCCTCGATTTCCTAGGCTTGCTCTCAATTTGCTGCTGCTCTGCTCTGCTCTGCATTTTTACTTGCACACATGCTTGACTGAATTTTGAATGGGTGCTACTGCTGTCACACTCCACTGCTAGGTCCTCCTAGCTAGCTAGCTCTCAGTTTGGATTTCCCTTGTTGGTTGCTGCAGCCAGGCTAGGCATATCTTGCATACTATCGACCGATTGAAATTTGTTTGCATATATTGCAAATTTGCATGCCTAGTGAACTAGCCCTGTACGTATTTTTTTGATAGCACAGTCTAACTGAAGTTTGTGTTTGTGCTAAATGGAACACCTGATGCACTTGTCTTGGTACTGCTTTTGTTGTTGTGACGGTGTGGTGTTCAAACAATTAATGCCACTCATCCATTGATGAACTAGAGTCCATCTTCAGTTTGAATTGACTCTGCTTTTAGTATATTTTGCTTGCTACCCCAAAAATGCAGTAGAATTTAGCTTATGAATTGGTCTGGTTGGATTTCTCAAGTTATCTCAAGATGCTACAAAATAAATGGTTGTTGTCTCTCCCTTTGATGTTTGATTTGATTTGATTTAGTTTCCTCACGCCTCTCTGTTTGCTCTGTTCGTGCTGCTGCCGGATCTAGGAAGGTCTTTGAGAACCTGAAGGTTCTTTTTTTGATTGATAGATGCATGTGTGGGTGGCAGCAAATCAACCTCCTTCTCAACCCATGTGTAAGCCCAGCCCCTGAGATACTCTCCTTCTCAACCCAATTTTTTTGTCTATCTTGTTCCTTGACAAACAAATTTTTTTAGGCCAAAACTTTTTGTTCCATTACTACCATCTTGCTGTGCTCGATATCCATGCCCTAATTCATACCCGATCCATTCTTAGATGCTAGTAAGTAAACATGACATGTGGTAGAAAACATATTAAGCCACCATTACGTGTGAATTACACCGGCTCATGTCAGCGTATGTAGTTTGGATGAAAATTTCTTTTTGGAAACAAGTGCATCAACACTGACAGAACCATTAGTTAGGTCCATGCATGGATGGATGGATCAACACATACAACTAGCAGTGCTAGTAACAACAAAAAAATAACCTTGTGATTGATTCTGTTGAGGCTAGCATTCTTTGTTTGTTTTGGAGCCCAACCATGTACTGTACGTACTAAGCTACCTCACGCACACGCATAGCCAGCTCGATTGATTTCTGTAGGTACTAGCACCAGCACGCCTGTGTCTCCTATACTAGCTTGTTTAATTTCTGTACTAGCTCAACAACACTAGCTCTGACTTGTTCGTTTGATTCGGAGCAGCAGGCATCCTCCGTGGATGATGACGACAACCAGGGAATCCACCGCCACGACGACACCCCGCACATGGTCCAACTCGGCTACAACCTCCTCTACCGCGTGACTGCGGACGCGTTCGTGTTCGGCATCGACTACAACCTCCTCTCCGGTGAGTCCATCTCCCACCTCTAGCTCCCTCTCTTGTGCTGCTATAGCAGTACCTTGCTCTGTTTCATGCGCATGGGTGATTTTGTTTGTGCTTGTGCCATGAGAAAGATCATTCCTATTTACAGTGATGATGATTCAGAGTAGCACACTTGTTAAATTCTGCTCTTGTACTACCTCATTTGTGGTTGTTGGTTACTGCAGCTAGGTTTTGTTAACTGTTGGTGTTTAATCTAGCTAGCTAGTAGTGTTGGCAGCTAGCAAGAAGTGTTGGCAGCAAGCAACTCCTGTACTAGTAGTTCATCCATATGTGTAATTGATCCTTCCCAGTAATTGAATAATGTGAAGAAATCCTATTGTATCAGCTATGCAGTGCGAACATCAGATCATTTACAACGGAAATCTTTGTTTGCCTCCCGGTAGAAGTATTTCTTGTAACATTTTGGTGATTTCCTTTTGGTAGATGCAGTGTATATATTACATATTCATCCTTATGTGTAGGATCCTTGGTTCATTAAACTGACTGCATGCCACCTCTGTCATCGCCGCCCCGTCTCCCGCACCATCGGCACCGCCCCTCTGCCTTCTCCTTTGATGCTGTAGTGGATTCTTAAAATGAAAATGTTGTGTACATCAAAAATATTTTATGGTCTGTGTTTGCAAATCCATGGTTGTTGAATCATGTCTTATAATTGTATTGGAAATTGCTAGCCTTTTAGGCTAGTATTTTTTAGTGGATTCTTAGAATGAAAATGTTGTGTACATCAAAAATATTTTATGGTCTGTGTTTGCAAATCCATGGTTGTTGAATCATGTCTTATAATTGTATTGGAAATTGCTAGCCTTTTAGGCTAGTATTTTTTAGTGGATTCTTAGAATGAAAATGTTGTGTACATCAAAAATATTTTATGGTCTGTGTTTGCAAATCCATGGTTGTTGAATCATGTCTTATAATTGTATTGGAAATTGCTAGCCTTTTAGGCTAGTATTTTTTAGTGGATTCTTAGAATGAAAATGTTGTGTACATCAAAAATATTTTATGGTCTGTGTTTGCAAATCCATGGTTGTTGAATCATGTCTTATAATTGTATTGGAAATTGCTAGCCTTTTAGGCTAGTATTTTTTAGTGGATTCTTAGAATGAAAATGTTGTGTACATCAAAAATATTTTATGGTCTGTGTTTGCAAATCCATGGTTGTTGAATCATGTCTTATAATTGTATTGGAAATTGCTAGCCTTTTAGGCTAGTATTTTTTAGTGGATTCTTAGAATGAAAATGTTGTGTACATCAAAAATATTTTATGGTCTGTGTTTGCAAATCCATGGTTGTTGAATCATGTCTTATAATTGTATTGGAAATTGCTAGCCTTTTAGGCTAGTATTTTTTAGTGGATTCTTAGAATGAAAATGTTGTGTACATCAAAAATATTTTATGGTCTGTGTTTGCAAATCCATGGTTGTTGAATCATGTCTTATAATTGTATTGGAAATTGCTAGCCTTTTAGGCTAGTATTTTTTAGTGGATTCTTAGAATGAAAATGTTGTGTACATCAAAAATATTTTATGGTCTGTGTTTGCAAATCCATGGTTGTTGAATCATGTCTTATAATTGTATTGGAAATTGCTAGCCTTTTAGGCTAGTATTTTTTAGTGGATTCTTAGAATGAAAATGTTGTGTACATCAAAAATATTTTATGGTCTGTGTTTGCAAATCCATGGTTGTTGAATCATGTCTTATAATTGTATTGGAAATTGCTAGCCTTTTAGGCTAGTATTTTTTAGTGGATTCTTAGAATGAAAATGTTGTGTACATCAAAAATATTTTATGGTCTGTGTTTGCAAATCCATGGTTGTTGAATCATGTCTTATAATTGTATTGGAAATTGCTAGCCTTTTAGGCTAGTATTTTTTAGTGGATTCTTAGAATGAAAATGTTGTGTACATCAAAAATATTTTATGGTCTGTGTTTGCAAATCCATGGTTGTTGAATCATGTCTTATAATTGTATTGGAAATTGCTAGCCTTTTAGGCTAGTATTTTTTAGTGGATTCTTAGAATGAAAATGTTGTGTACATCAAAAATATTTTATGGTCTGTGTTTGCAAATCCATGGTTGTTGAATCATGTCTTATAATTGTATTGGAAATTGCTAGCCTTTTAGGCTAGTATTTTTTAGTGGATTCTTAGAATGAAAATGTTGTGTACATCAAAAATATTTTATGGTCTGTGTTTGCAAATCCATGGTTGTTGAATCATGTCTTATAATTGTATTGGAAATTGCTAGCCTTTTAGGCTAGTATTTTTTAGTGGATTCTTAGAATGAAAATGTTGTGTACATCAAAAATATTTTATGGTCTGTGTTTGCAAATCCATGGTTGTTGAATCATGTCTTATAATTGTATTGGAAATTGCTAGCCTTTTTGGCTAGTATTTTTTTTGATTTTGGTTCGTAAGTATGCCTACGGTTAAACCGTCGACATAGATATGCACAGGGCTACCCAGGGCCTGCCATGTGGCAGGGATATGCCTACGGCAATGCCGTCGGCATAGGTGAAAATCTATGCCGACGGCTTTGCCGTAGGCATACCCTGGTGAGATATGCCGATGGCAAAGCCGTCGGCATAGATTTTCACCTATGCCGACGGCAAAGCCGTAGGCATACCTCTGCCACGCGGCGGCCTGTGATTTGTTAGCGCTTTTGATGGCACCGTCCATTGCCGTCAGGTGAAAATCACTGCCGACGGCTAAACTATGCTGACGGCCAGACGAAAGCCATCGGCATAGGCCCCTATGCCGACGGCTAAACTATGCCGACGGTCTGACAAGACTACGCTGACGTGATCTATGCCGACGGGGCTATGCCGACGGCAGCCGTAGGCATAGATGTATGCCGACGGGAAATGGCCTATGCCAACGGCCCTGGGCCGTCGGCATAGGTGGCGAGTCCGGTAGTGTTAGGGCCCCGGATGTGCGAGCGATACGCGTGATTGTCCACGGAGAAACACGCGCCTGCTCCGCCGTGGTCGTCGGCGAGCAAGGGCCTGAGGAACCCGCAGTCGAACGACGTGACGTCCGGCAGCGGGAGCCGCCTGCGGTCAGCTACGGGCTCGAGGAGCGACGCGCCGCACGCCCTGTCGACGACGACGAGCCAGCCCTGGGAGCAGCCGATGACGCGGTGGGGCTGCGCGCCGCCGGCGTCGCTCCCAAGGTAGACCGTCTTCTTGACCTCGCCGGCGCGGTCGGAGAAGTCGACGGCGGTGGCGCCGGAGCGCAAGGACACGAGGTGCAGGGCGTAGCGGTTGAGCCGAGCGCCGGTGGCGCTCGACGCGCGGCGCCACGGTCTGCAGACGGCGGCGAACGCATCGCGGTCGCGTTTCACGTCGCCTACGCGCCGTGAGATCTCCTCGAGGAGCTCTGGCAGAAGGCTGGACCAGTCGGAGGCGGCGGCGGCGCTCATGTTTCCTGGAGAACAAGATCGAGAGGAGCGCGGCGGCGGTGCTTTTGAAACCGTAATCGTAGGTTGCCTTAACGGATGGAAGAGAATAAATCGGCGCTAATTTGGATCCTTCCCGTCCACGGAATCCTAACGTTAAACTACTCATAATTAGGACCTTTTGAGGCCCAACTCATATATAGCAAGGAAAGTCCAATGGTTCGGTCCGTGATCAGCCCGTGAGCCCTGCCCAACAAGGTATGTGTTCCCCCTCAAAAAAGTTCCCAAAATAAACAAGTGTATAAAGGATGCATATAGAAACAAGTGTATCAAGGCCATTAAGAAATGTTTGTAAATTGGCAAATCTAATGGACAAATATTTGCTCACTGGGCTTAGGGAGAGAACACACACCTTTGACTCTCTAGAGCTCGATGACGAGGAGGGATGGACATTGCGGAGGGGCAAAGAAGAGTGAAGAAGAAGACCAATCAACAGACATTGTGTTGCCAACCTAGTCTTTTTAAATGTATCGGTGCTGGTCGAACTGGGGATTGGAAATGAGAGCCGGTTGAACAAGTGGAAACACTTGTATTCTAATTAAATCGATATGAAGGTCACCCATCTGGTTTTTCCAAATTAGGATTGCCAGATATTTTGTCACATGATGGGTAGCACCCCGAGATTAGAGGGATTGCTTTATCAGGACACTGTTCCCCGCTTAGTCATTTGCAACAGTGGGCATTGGTAGGAAGAAGGAGAGCTCGACCGCCCGATAGCGAGGTGGATTGAAAAGAGAAATATGTGGAAGAAGGGAGAGTGAAGGAGATGAGGATGAGTCATGGGGCTTGGCCCATCGAAACGAGAACATAGACTCGTGCTCGAAACGAGAAACGCGAGGAAGAAGGAAAGAGGAGGAGGGTCGCCGGGCAAACATGGCCATATGGGGCGTGCTCGTGCCTCGTGGGCCTGCCTGAACGCATGGATTTTCGACATGGCATGGGACGGCCACGGCACGCGAAAGAAAGGTCGGGCTAGCCTTCGGTCCGCCATGGGACAAGATTGATCTCCGAAGCCAAGCCTTAAGGCCGAGCATGGCACAACCATTTTTTTATTTGTTCCTATATTTAACAGACTTTTTGTATTTTCCTTAATTTTCATTTTTTTTCCTTTTTCCGTTTTTTCTGTTGTCTTTTCTTAATATTTAGATTTTATGTATTTTCTACACCGTAATCACCCACAAGGCGAAATGCAACGCTGCTGGTCGGCCGCAGCAATACCGTGCTGACCTGGCCTTTTTATCTTGCGGCGACTATATCGCGCATTCAGGGCGATAATAGTATGTCTCGCTCAATGTGGCTACAGTAATCGGGTCAGCCCACTTCGTAACGCACAATAGAGAAGAAGGGAAGGGAAAATGAGTGCACAAGGGATCAATCCCTGGAGCTCTAGGCACCGCACCACGCCATTGGTCGTGTTATGTAAAGGGGCCGCAACCTATTTGAAGCATGTAAAACCGGTTTTCTCCTCTTTTTTCTTCTCCGGTTTTTTATTTGTTTTAATTTTATTCTTCCATTGCTTTATTTTATTTATTATTTAGTTTTATTTTTTCTTGTTTGGTTTGATTGTACATTTTTTGTATATGTGATCATTATTTTTCTAATACACGTTTAACACTTTTAAAATATAAATTTAACTTTTAAATATATGATCAGAATTTTTTCTATTGCATTTTTTAACATTTTTAAATGCCTGATTAACATTTTTCAAACACAATGTTAACATTTTTTAATACATGATCAACATTTTTTCTATACATTTTCAACATTTTTTGAGATACTTGATTAATACTTTTCCAATAAAAAGATTTAAACTTTAGAATACATGGTCAACATTTTTTCTGTACACATTTTTCGAAACGCTTGATTAATATTTTTTAAACAGTTGTTCAACTTTTGTTCAAATGCTTGATTGATATTTTTATATATATGATCAAAAAGTTCTTCATTTTTTAATACATGGTCAACAGTTTTTATATACATATTTTTTGAGACATTTTTATATACATATTTAACATTGCGTGACAAGGCGATCCCCGTGGCCAGGCGTTCTAGCCGGTACCACCCGTGTTAGCCCTTTTCCCGTGTCAGGTCGGGTAGGCCAATATGGCCATGTTTTGCCGAGCGCTTTCAGTGCCGGCGCTCGAAGGGCACAACACTGGGCCGGCCCAAAAAATAGATGGGTGCACGGGACGCTCGAACGAGATTACAGTCCTTCGCTCCTTTTTTTTATTAAAAAAGAAGAGGTTCGCTCGCTCGCTTCTCTTGCTTTGCTGTGTCTAAAAAAACTGGTTGGCTGGTTGACCATCTGACAGGTGTCCGTTGACTTTTGAAAATGATCATAAAAGTACAAAAAATGATAAGATTTCACAATTTTTTTGAAAAAAGTTCATTGATTTTAAAAAAAGTTCAACAAATTTGAAACAAAAAAACTAAAACGCATTTGATTTTTTTATCAATTTTTACAAAAAGTTCATTGATTTTGATAAAAGTTCATTAAATTTTAAAAAATATTTGATTTTGAAAAAAAATATCCAATATGAAAAAAGTTCACCAGATTGAAAACAAAGTTCACCAATTTTGAAAAGAGTTCATCGATTTTGAAAAAAATTTCATCAAATTTGAAAAAAAATTCAATGAATTTGGAAAAAGTTCATCGATTTTGGAAAATGTTAATAGATTTTGAAAAAATTTTATCGACTTAAAAAAAGTCCATCAACTTTGAAAAAAAATCATGTAATTTGAAAAAAGTTCATGATTTTGATAAAAAGTTCACCAATTTTAAAAAATGTTCACCCAATTAGAAAAAAGTTTATTGAATTTGAAAAAAGTTCATCCAATTAGAAAAAGTTCATCGAGTTTAAAAAATCACGAATTTGAAAAAAAGTCATTGATTTTGAAAAAAAAATCAAGATTTCGAAAAGCTTCGTGCATTTAGTAAAATAAAAAAGAAACACATAATGGGAAAAGAAAAAGGAAACTCAAAATGGTTAAAGAAAAAGAACGTTCCAAAAAAAGAAGCGTGACCTTGTCAAAGAATAAATAAAGCTAAAGAATTATGTGAGTACATGAGCCGGCTGGTCCTGGTGGTTTGTGCTCTGTCCTCTAAAGTAAGAGATCCCGAGTTCAAAGCGCACCTTTGCACATTCATTTTTGCCTCAGTTTGAACAGAAAAAGAGGAGAGAAAACGGGCCGGCTCAGCGCAGCAGGGGGTGTGTGCCCGTTCGCAAATAGTGAAGAAACGGGCGCATAAGGTGCCATTTAGGGTTTGCCAGCTGTTGAAGCACACCAGTTGGCGGGTTGTAGCATTGGCAGCAAGGCGCGTGGGGGCAAGGCATCCTCACTTGTTAGCCAGTTGCCGCATGAAACATCTCTGATTGCAGTTTTTTTGGCGTCAGTGGTGGGAGCTCGCCATGTGTGATAGCCTCCAGCATCCCATCACCTCCAAACGCTGGTTCCATCAAAAAGAGTCGCCCCTCCAACAAAAATCGCCGCCGGTTGCAGCAAAAAACCACCAACGTCCCAGCAAAAGTCACGGCGAGTTTCGGCAAAAGTTGCCGCTGGTCGCAGCAAAAAAAACCCCAATGGTTCTAGCATTCCCGGCTGCCCAGTTGTACCAAACCATCAACGACGGCGTCACTGGTTGCAGCTCGGGTCACCATGGTGGTAGCATCTACGAGCATGGTTGTACCGAATCATCGACAACGACGTCTCCGGTTGTAGCTTCGGTGACCACGGTTGTAGCAAAAATGTCGACGACGGCGTCGCCGGTTGCAGCTCAGGTGAGCACGGGTGTAGCTCTGGTGCACGTGATTGTAGCAAAAAAATCAAAACATCAATGACGGCGTGGCCCGTTGCAGCTCCGGTGAGCACGGGTGCAACTCTTGCGCACTTGGTTGTAGCAAAAAATAGTCAACAACGGCGTCGCGAGTATAAATATGTAGGTTTGAAAAGTTCACGGCATGTAGAGAGAATCAGACGGTTATCCAACATTTTTGGCAACTAAAAATTCGGCTACCAACTGTTTGGCTGCCAACTTACTTTGCCGATATCCCGAAAGTGTTGGGGAACGCAGTAATTTCAAAAAAATTCAGCCCCTTCCCTAGTTGGATTAGGAGAGGAAGGAAGGGGGGAGAGGGGGAAGGAAAGGGCGGGGGGGGGGGGGCTCCTAGGCTCCCTTCTCCTCTCTCCCACTATGGCCCAATAAGGCCCATATACTTCCCGGGGGGTTCCTGTCGGTGTCAAAACCGGCGGATCTCGGATAGGGGGTCCCGAACTATGCGTCTAAGGTCGATGGTAACAGGAGACATGGAATACAATGTTTACCCAGGTTCTGGACCTCTCTGTGGAGTAAATACCCTACTTCCTGCTTGATTGATCTTGATGAATATGAGTATTACAAGAGTTGATCTACCACGAGATCGTAATGGCTAAACCCTAAAAGTCTAGCCTGTCTAACTATGATTATGAGGATATCTGTCTACAGACCTAGCCCTCCGGTTTATATAGACACCGGAGGGATCTAGGGTTCCATAAGGTCGATTACAGAGAAAGGAATCTTCATATTTGGTCACCAAGCTTGCCTTCCATGCCAAGGAGAGTCCCATCCGGACACGGGTAGAGTCTTCGGTCTTTGTATCTTCACAGCCCATCAATCCGGCCCATGTCTAATAGGTCGGACGCCCGAGGACCCCTTAGTCCAGGACTCCCTCAGTAGCCCCTGAACCAGACTTCAATGACGAGGTGTCTGGCGCGCAGATTGTCTTCGGCATTGCAAGGCGGGTTCCCCTTTCCGAATACTCCAAGATAGTCTTTGGACGTAATGAACGTGTCCGGATCTGCAATACAAGCACCACACACAACCACAGAGAATATAATATTGCATGAGTCCAATCCGCTGACAACTTTTTGTAATGTGACATCACGTCGTCTTGGTCATCATTTCGAACCGTTTTCCGTCTCCCGTTCCACGTTTCGAGACACGGTTTTAATAGGCACGTCTTGTCGAAGCAGAGATCATGTCCCCTTATTACGGGATTCTCATCAATACGGGCGTGGGTAATATAACCGTGCCGTTTACACAGCCCTTGGGAACAGGTGAGTTTTAAGGCGAGTGGGGAGGCGCTTGATATTCACTGGATTTATAAGGAGATAAGGATTCCCCTTTCTTCACCCATGCCTTCTCTCCTTCTTTGCCCTTCCATTCTCGAGCTCCAGCTCCCAAGTCCTCATTCTTTCCGCCTCAAGGAAGCACTCAGGCATGTCCGGATCTGGAGGGCAAGGCAAGTGATGGCCTCCTCCGTTAGGGAGAAGGACATCGCCAAGCTTCGGGAGGCCGGGTATCTGGCGAAAGAAATCGCCCACCGGCTTCCAGCCAAGGGGCAAATCGTCCCCATCCCGAAGCCCAACGAGAGGGTGGTGTTCATCCCTCATTTCGTCCATGGGTTAGGGTTTCCTCTCCACCCTTTCGTCCGCGGGCTTATGTTCTATTACGGGCTAGATTTCCATGACCTAGCCCCGAACTCTTTCCTCAACATCTCGGCATTCATTGTCGTGTGTGAGGCCTTCCTCCGCATCCAACCCCACTTTGGACCGTGGCTCAAGATTTTCAACATGAAGCCGAAGGTGGTGGATGTCCAGCACGCGGAGTGCGGAGGCGCCATGGTGAGCAAGCTGCCCAATGTCACATGGCCCAAGGGTACTTTTGTGGAGACCGTCAAGGAGTGGCAGAAATTGTGGTTTTACATCACAGAGCCCCGCGACGCCACCTAGGCCGCGGCTCCCGAATTCAACTCCGGAGCTCCAATGCGGCTCACCTCTTGGATAGAGAAGGGCCCAAATTGGTCTTCGTTGGACGAACTGATAGTGCTGCAAACGCGCATCCAAAGCATGGTGGATAAAAACATCAAGCTCGTCGACGTCATCCAGGTGATGCTGGTACGCCAGATCCTCCCATGCCAAAGCCGAACCTGCCCCTTATGGGAATTTGATCCGAAGAAGCACCAAACCTTGGAAAGGCTCTTCGGAACCACTCATGAAGATGCCTGGAAGTTGCTATTCAAAGGCAACGAGACGCCACCAGCCATGGACTCGGACCGCGGGCACGATATTACCCATCATGCAATGCGGTAAGTCTTTCACGTCTCAAGGCGCATCCTCGACTTGCTTGTTTCAAGGAGGATATCTAAACTTTATTATTATTGTTTTTTCAGGTATGGACGGAGAGGGTGGAGCGGATTCACTATCTGGCTCCGCCGCCCAAAGAACCAGTCATCCCGCTCCGGGTGAAGATGCTGGTGCCTGCGCCCTATAAGGCACCGGAGAAGAAGGCCAAGAAGAAGGCCAAGGGGGTCCGGAGTGGCCTACGCCGCAAGGGAGCTTCAGACGTGTTGTCCGAAGACAAGACTCTCTCCTCCGCCGCCGAAGACGATGACGAGGAGGAGGAAGAAAATACCTCTCCCCTTGATGGGGGGAGGAAGAAGAGGGCGGCCTCCACAAATCTGGAGGCGGAGGAGCCCAAGAGGGGGAAGGGTCCCCCTGCGGATAACTCCACGTGAGACATCGACAGCAGCCCGGAGCGACGCCCCCGAAACAAGCCTCTGGCCACGTTGTAAGTACTAGAAACCCACATATGTCCATGCATCCAGCCTCTCTTGCTTCATAATATAATATGTTAATTTATGACATTGCAGTCCGGCCCACGACAGCTCCCTGTGATCCTCATCAAGAGGTTCGTTGCATTCGAAGGCGATGGCCAGCGGGTCACCGCCGGCCGCTCACTCTCCTACGGCCAAGGGCGACGATGAGGTGTTGTCCAAAAAAGGACCTTCCCCGGCCAGGGAGAGGTTCAGGAGGCCGCCAGGGTGGCGCCAGAGGGCGAAGCCTCGGCTGCCAGACACATGGGGGAGCAGACCCCATGGTGACTGAGGATGGGGGCTTTGCTCAGTTCGGCCCCCAGCCGAATACAAGTCCGGAGACCTATATGGCTCCGGAATCCGGTGAGAAACCTCCTTCGAAAGAAGGGGGTGTGCCTATGCCGCCGGTGACGTCTGTCCAACCAGAGGCATCGGATAATCTGCTGGAAGCGCTACGCGGCGCTTCCATTGTGGATGAACACCGTATCCTTACGGGTACGGTGATTGAGAGGGTTCAGTCCGTCAAGAGCGGACTAATCGAAGCCTGCAGCAGCCTGCTGACAGGTTTTGAGGTAGGCGACGCAAAATAGAAAATCCCAATATAGACAATAGCCCCTGAGACACTGTCCGGTGTTCGGAAAGAAGAGCCGGACAGAGGATCAATTTATTTTCGCAGGAAACTAAATATGTCTTATATGAATAAGCAGGCGTCGTTGCTGGCTGCGACCTCACACACTGCCGAAGTCTCCGGACTAAAGCAGAGACTGGAGCGAGCCAAGTAGGAGCTCGACCAAGCGAGGAAGCAGCTGGAAGACAATCAAGGTATGTAATGACTTGCTATATATTCGAAAAGAATAAATGATGCGTATTGACCGTAGTGCCATGATATGTGTAGGAGCGGCGACCGAGGTCGAGGTCCTTAAACAGGCCCTGGCCCAGGCCGAGGAAAAAGCTGCCAAGGAAAAAGCCGCTCGTGAGAAGCACGAGGCCCGGCTTGATGAGGACCAGCAAGGGCTCCAGGATGCGGTGAAGAAATGCGAAACCTTGGAGCGCGACATTTCGGCTCGAGAGACCGAACTCGCTGTGGCCCGCCAAAGCGCGGAAGAGGCCCGGATTGAGGCCTAGGGCGCCCTCCAGGAGATCCAGGAGGCCAAGAAAATCACGGCGGGGAAGGTGTTTAGTATGCAAAGCAAATATGTGAAGAAGAAGTATCTCTTACTAACCCGGATTAGGAGTTCTCTAGGGGCGTTTGCGGATCTGCCGTGTAGTGTGTCTGACGCTGCAGAGTTCTTCCGAGCCGAAGAAGGGAGCTCTACGGAGAAGCTGTTCTGGTCGCAATATCTTACGCCAGAACATCCAGTGCCCTTTAGCAATCAGCTAAAACAGCTGGTCGAGCTGCATAGGGTGGCAGAACTAGCTATGAAGGATGTAATAATCCGGCTGTGGCCTGCCGAAGCTATATCCGGCAGCTACTTCGGGCTCGTGAAGCGGCTGGTGAATGCATGTCCTCGGCTGGACGTCGTCAAGCGGTCGGTCTGCATCGAGGGCGCGCCCATGGCCTTTGCCCGCGTCAAGGTGTGGTGGGCGAAGATGGACACCGTCAATCTTACGACCGGGGGACCGCCAGAGCGCAAGGAGCACCGCATGCCCGAGCGGTATTTTGAAGACGTCCTGGAGGTGTCTCGTATTGTGGCGACATAATGTGCGCAAGACATTATTTTTGGATGAATACATTCATGTTGTCTCTGCCTTGTATGATGAAACAAAGTCGTTATGCAATAAAATGTTTGTTGTTTTAAAAAAAATTACCTCATGTGCACCCGTGTTGTATGAAATCTAAGAGTTGTTTAGTCGTCGGCTTCTGCCCCCACATAGGTAGTACGGGGGTGTTCGGGATGTAATCTAAACAGTCTTGATCCAATTGTTTGGTCCTTGAAGGAGGTGTTTAGCGCGACGAACCAGACAATCGGACCATGCGGTTTTAACACCCTCACTTAGCCATAGGAGTTTGACAATAAAAATATAGGCGCAACCCCTAGTATCCAAACTAGGATGCTGTAAACACCTGATCGGGTAAGTACCGATCCCTCGCGTAACGCGAAAAAAATCTCTAAGGATTTGAGACCTCCGAAGAGCTGACCGGCTCTCGCCGCATCATGACAGTCAGTTTTCGGCTTTCTCTACTGAGGTGCTCATCCGGGTAAACCAGGCACAATTGCAGTAGTTCTCCCTTTACTACACTAGCCGATACAGTGGAACGTAAGGTAGCAAGCACAGGAGTTCTCGGAATGACCTGCAACTCCACGGAGATTATTTTTGGAAATAATAAAAAATACTAGCAAAGAATCAAGGCCAGGGGCCCACACCCTAGCCACGAGGGTGGGGGCGCGCCTGCCTCCCTGGGTGCACCCCCTGCCTCGTGGGCCCCCTGGAGCTCCACCGACCTCAACTCCAACTCCATATATTCGTTTCCGGGGAGAAAAAATTAGGAGAGAAGGATTCATCGCGTTTTACGATATGGAGCCGCCGCCAAGCACTAAACTCTCTCGGTAGGGCTGATCTAGAGTCTGTTCGGGGCTCCGGAGAGGGGAATCCGTCGCCATCGTCATCATCAACCTTCCTCCATCACCAATTTCATGATGCTCACCTCCGTGCGTGAGTAATTCCATTGTAGGCTTGCTGGACGGTGATGGGTTGGATGAGATTTATCATGTAATCGAGTTAGTTTTGTTAGGGTTTGATCCCTAGTATCCACTATGTTCTGAGATTGATGTTGCTATGACTTTGCTATGCTTAATGCTTGTCACTAGGGCCAGAGTGCCATGATTTCAGATCTGAACCTATTATGTTTTCATCAATATATGAGAGTTCTTGATCCTATCTTGCAAGTCTATAGTCACCTATTATGTGTTATGATCCATTAACCCCGAAGTGACAATAATCGGGATACTTACCGGTGATGACCGTAGTTTGAGGAGTTCATGCATTCACTATGTGTTAATGCTTTGGTCCGGTACTCCATTAAAAGGAGGCCTTAATATCCCTTAGTTTCCAATAGGACCCCGCCGCCACGGGAGGGTAGGACAAAAGATGTCATGCAAGTTCTTTTCCATAAGCACGTATGACTATATTCAGAATACATGCCTACATTACATTGATGAACTGGAGCTAGTTCTGTGTCACCCTATGTTATGACTGTTACATGATCGATCGCATCCGGCATAATTCTCCATCACTTATCCATTGCCTACGAGCTTTCCATATAGTGTTCTTCGCTTATTTACTTTTCCGTTGCTATTGTTACAATCACTACAGAACACCAAAAATATTACTTTTGCTACAGTTACCTTTTACTACCGTTACCACTACTATCATATTACTTTGCTACTAAACACTTTGCTGCAGATATTAAGTTTCCAGGTGTGGTTGAATTGACAACTTAGCTGCTAGTACTTGAGAATATTCTTTGCCTCCCCTTGTGTCGAATCAATAAATTTGGGTTGAATACTCTACCCTCGAAAACTGTTGCGATCCCCTATGCTTGTGGGTTATCAAGACTATTTTCTGGCGCTGTTGCCGGGGAGCATAGCTCTATTCTTTGAGTCACTTTTGATTTATATCTGTTTATCACTATGAAGAACTTGAAAGATCCAAGAACCAAGATTTATCCCTCAACTACGAGGGGAGGTAAGGAATTGCCATCTAGCTCTGCACTTGATTCACCTTCTGTTTTGAGTAAGCTTGCGACACCTACACCTGCTATTTATTCTGATATGTCGCATGTTATTGATGATGCCACTTCTGCTTTGCATGATACTTATTATGAAACTACTTCCATGCTTGATACTACTGTACCACTTGGTGAATTTCTTGATGAACAACTTGCTAGGGCTAGAGAGAATGAAATTACTGAAATTGATAATATTGATGAAAGTGCTGATGAAGATTCTCCCCCTAGATATGAATTGCCTGTTGTTCCTGAGGGTTATGTTATGGATGAAGATACTGCTAGAGATTTTCTTGCTTGCAATGATAGAAGTGATCTTAAGAAATTATTAGCTAAGCTGAAAGAAAAATCTCTAAATTCTAGAATGAAATATGATCCTACTTATGCTACTTCACCTATCTTTATTACTGATAAGGATTATGATTTCTCTGTTGATCCTGAGTTAATTACTTTGGTTGAATTTGATCCTTTCTATGGCTATGAATCTGAAACTGTTGTGGCACATCTTACTAAATTAAATGATATAGCTACCCTGTTTACTGATACGTCTCCAACGTATCTATAATTTTTGATTGCTCCATGCTATATTATCTACTGTTTTGGACATTATTGGGCTTTATTATCCACTTTTATATTATTTTTGGGACTAACCTATTAACCGGAGACCCAGCCCAGAATTGTTGTTTTTTTGCCTATTTTAGGGTTTCGAAGAAAATGAATATCAAACGGAGTCCAAACGGAATGAAACCTTCGGGAACGTGATTTTCTCACCGAACATGATCCAGGAGACTTGGACCCTACGTCAAGAAATAAAGGAGGAGGCCACGAGGTAGGGGGCGCACCTACCCCCCAGGCGCGCCCTCCACCCTCGTGGGCCCCCTGTTGCGCCACCGACATACTCCTTCCTCCTATATATACCTACATACCCCCAAACGATCAGATACGGAGCCAAAACCCTAATTCCATAGCCGTGACTTTCTGTATCCACGAGATCCCATCTTGGGGCCTGTTCCGGAGCTCCACCGGAGGGGGCATCCATCACGGAGGGCTTCTACATCAACACCATAGCCCCTCCGATGAAGTGTGAGTAGTTTACGTCAGACCTTCGGGTCCATAGTTATTAGCTAGATGGCTTCTTCTCTCTTTTTGGATCTCAATACAATGTTCTCCCCCTCTCTTGTGGAGATCTATTCGATGTAATCTTCTTTTTGCGGTGTGTTTGTTGAGACTGATGAATTGTGGGTTTATGATCAAGATTATCTATGAACAATATTTGAATCTTCTCTGAATTCTTTTATGTATGATTGGTTATCTTTGCAAGTCTCTTCGAATTATCAATTTGGTTTGACCTACTAGATTGATCTTTCTTGCAATGGGAGAAGTGCTTAGCTTTGGGTTCAATCTTGTGGTGTCCTTTCCCAGTGATAGTAGGGGCAGCAAGGCACGTATTGTATTGTTGCCATCGAGGATAACAAGATGGGGTTTTTATCATATTGCATGAACTTATCCCTCTACATCATGTCATCTTGCTTAAGGCGTTAGTCTGTTTTCATTAACTTAATACTCTAGATGCATGCTGGATAGCGGTCGATGAGTGGAGTAATAGTAGTAGATGCAGGCAGGAGTTGGTCTACTGGTCTCGGACGTGATGCCTATATACCTGATCATACCTAGATATTCTCATAACTATGCTCAATTCTGTCAATTGCTCAACAGTAATTCGTTCACCCATCGTAAAATACTTATGCTCTTGAGAGAAGCCACTAGTGAAACCTATGGCCCTCGGGTCTATCTTCATCATATTAATATTTCAATATTTAGTTATTTCCTTTGCTTTTTTACTTTGCTTTTATTTTACTTTGCATCTTTATCACAAAAATACCAAAAATGTTATCTTATCATATCTATCAGATCTCACTCTCGTAAGTGATCGTGATGGGATTGGCAACCCCTTATCGCGTTGGTTGCGAGGAGTTATTTGTTTTGTGCAGGTACGAGGGACTCGTGCGTAGCCTCCTATTGGATTGATACCTTGGTTCTCAAAAACTGAGGGAAATACTTACGCTACTTTGCTGCATCATCCTTTCCTCTTCAAGGAAATCCAATGCAGCGCTCAAGAGGTCGCAAGAAGATTTCTGTCACCCTTGCCGGCGAGTCTATGCAAAAAATCAACATACCAAGTACTCTTCACAACCCTTATCTCCCGCATTACATTATTTGCCATTTGCCTCTCGTTTTCCTCTCCCCCACTTCACCATTGCCATTTTATTCGCTCTCTCTCTCTATCCTCCCTCTCTTTCTCTTTTTGCCTCTTTTTGCCCGCTTGCTTTTTGTTTGCTTGTGTGTTGGATTGCTTGTTTGTCACGATGGCTCAAGATAACACTAAATTGTGTGACTTTATCGATACCAATAACAATGATTTTATTAGCACTCCGATTGCTCCTCTTACCGATGCTGAATCTTGTGAAATTAATGCCGCTTTGCTGAATCTTGTCATGAAAGATCCGTTTTCCGGCCTTCCTAGTGAAGATGCCGCTACCCATCTAAATAGATTCGTTGATTTCTGTGATATGCAAAAGAAGAAATATGTGGACAACGATATTGTTAAGTTGAAGCTATTTCCTTTTTCGCTTAGAGATCGTGCTAAAGCTTGGTTTTCGTCTTTGCCTAAAAATAGTATTGATTCTTGCAACAAGTGCAAAGAAGCTTTTATCTCTAAGTATTTTCCTCCCGCTAAGATCATCTCCCTTAGAAACGATATTATGAATTTTAAACAAATTGATCATGAACATGTTGGACAAGCTTGGGAGAGGATGAAATTAATGATACGTAATTGCCCTACTCATGGTTTGAATTTGTGGATGATTATACAAATTTTTTATGCCGGATTGAATTTTGCTTCTAGAAATCTTTTAGATTCGGCCGCGGGAGGCACTTTTATGGAAATCACTTTAGGAGAAGCTGCTAAACTCCTAGATAATATTATGGTCAATTATTCTCCATGGCATACTGAAAGATCTACTAATAAAAAGGTGCATGCGATAGAAGAAATTAATATTTGGAGTGGAAAGATGGATGAACTTATGAAATTATTTGCTAGTAAAAGTGTTTCTTCTGATCCTAATGATATGACCTTGTCTACTTTGATTGAGAATAATAATGAATCTATGGATGTAAATTTTGTTGGTAGGAATAATTTTGGTAACAACGCGTATAGAGGAAATTTTAATCCTAGGCCTTATCCTAGTAATCCCTCTAATAATTATGATAATTCCTACAACAATTCTTATGGAAATTATAATAAGATGCCCTCTCATTTTGAATCTAATATTAAAGAACTTATTACTTCACAAAAGAATTTCAATGCTTTATTTGAAGAAAAATTGCTTAAGATTGATGAGTTTGCTAGGAACGTTGATAGAATTTCTCTTGATGTTGATTCTTTGAAACTTAGATCTATTCCTCCTAAGCGTGATATCAATGAGTCTCTCAAAGCCATGAGAATTTCCATTGATGAGTGCAAAGAAAGAACCGCTAGGATGCGTGCTAAGAAAGATGCCTTTATAAGAGCGTGTTCTTCTAGTTCCTATGAAAATAAAGATGAAGATCTAAAAGTTATTGATGTGTCCCCTATTAAATCTTTGTTTTTCAATATGAATCTTGATAATGATGGGACTGAATATGATCCACCTTTACCTAGAAGGCGTTCCAAAAATTCGGAGTTTTTAGATCTTGATGCTAAATTTGATGAAAGTGGGACTGAAGAAATTAAAACCCTAGATGTTTCTAAACCCACTATTTTGGATTTCAAGGAATTTAATTATGAACATTGCTCTTTGATTGATTGTATTTCCTTGTTGCAATCTGTGCTAAATTTTCCTCATGCTTATAGTCAAAATAAAGCGTTTACTAAACATATCGTTGATGCCTTGATGCAATCTTATGAAGAAAAACTTGAGTTGGAAGTTTCTATCCCTAGAAAAATTTATGATGAGTGGGAACCAACTATTAAAATTAAGATTAAAGATCATGAGTTCTATGCTTTATGTGATTTGGGTGCTAGTGTTTCCACGATTCCAAAGACTTTGTGTGATTTGTTAGGTTTCCGTGATTTTGATGATTGCTCTTTAAACTTGCACCTTGCGGATTCCACTATTAAGAAACCAATGGGAAGAATCAATGATGTTCTTATTGTCGCAAATAGGAATTATGTGCCCGTAGATTTTATTGTTCTTGACATAGATTGCAATCCTTCATGTCCTATTATCCTTGGTAGACATTTCCTTAGAACAATTGGTGCAATTATTGATATGAAGGAAGGAAATATTAGATTCCAATTTCCGTTAAGGAAAAGGCATGGAAAACTTTCCTAGAAAGAAAATTAAATTACCTTATGAATCTATTATGAGATCCACTTATGTATTGCCTACCAAAGATGGCAATACCTAGATCTATCCTTGCTTTTTATACCTAGCTAGGGGCGTTAAACGATAGCGCTTGTTGGGAGGCAACCCAATTTTATTTTTATTCCTTGCTTTTTGCTCCTGTTTAGTAATAAATAATTTATCTAGCCTCTGTTTAGGTTGTGTTTTTTGTGTTTAATTAGTGTTTGTTCCAAGTAGAACCGTTGGGAAGACTTGGGGAAAGTCTTGATATCTTGCTGTAAAAAACAGAAACTTTAGCGCTCACGAGAACTGCTGCCATTTTTATTTGGAAAGTGATATTTAGTTAATTATTTTTGCAGATGATTAATATATAAATTACTCACGTCCAGAAATTTATTTTAGAATTTGTGGGGTTCCAGATCTTGCTTTAGTTACAGATTACTACAGATTGTTCTGTTTTGGACAGATTCTGTTTTTCGTGTGTTGTTTGCTTATTTTGATGAATCTATGGCTAGTAAAATAGTTTATAAACCATAGAGAAGTTGGAATACAGTAGGTTTAACACCAATATAAATAAATAATGAGTTCATTACAGTACCTTGAAGTGGTCTTTTGTTTTCTTTCGCTAACGGAGCTCACGAGATTTTCTACTTTAAGTTTTGTGTTGTGAAGTTTTCAAGTTTTGGGTAAAGATTTGATGGATTATAGAACAAGGAGTGGCAAGAGGCTAATCTTGGGGATGCCCATGGCACCCCCAAGATAATCTAAGGACACCTAAAATCCAAAGCTTGGGGATGCCCCGGAAGGCATCCCCTCTTTCGTCTACTACCATCGGTAACTTTACTTGGAGCTATATTTTTACTCACCACATGATATGTGTTTTGCTTGGAGCGTCTTGTATGATTTGAGTCTTTGCTTTTTAGTTTACCACAATCATACTTGCTGTACACACCTTTTAAGAGAGCCATACATGATTTGGAATTTGTTAGAATACTCTATGTGCTTCACTTATACCTTTTGAGTTATATAGTTTTGCTCTAGTACTTCACTTATATCTTTTAGAGCACGGTGGTGGATTTGTTTTATAGAAACTATTGATCTCTCATGCTTCACTTAGATTATTTTGAGAGTCTTAAATAGCATGGTAATTTTCTTAAATAATCCTAATATGCTAGGTATTCAAGATTAGTAAAAAAATTCTTATGAGTGTTTTGAATACTAAGAGAAGTTTGATACTTGACGATTGTTTTGAGATATGGAGGTAATAATATCAAAGTCGTGCTAGTTGAGTACTTTTGAATTTGAGAAATGCTGTGTTGAAGTTTGCAAGTCCTGTAGCATGCACATATGGTAAACGTTATGTAACAAATTTGAAACATGAGGTGTTCTTTGATTTTCCTCCTTATGAGTGGCGGTCGAGGACGAGCGATGGTCTTTTCCTACCAATCTGTCCCCCTAGGAGCATGCACGTAGTGCTTGGTTTTTTATGACTTGTAGATTTTTGCAATAAGTATGTGAGTTCTTTATGACTAATGTTGAGTCCATGGATTATACGCACTCTCACCCTTCCATCATTGCTAGCCTCTTCGGTATCGTGCATTGCCCTTTCTCACATTGAGAGTTGGTGCAAACTTCGCCGGTGCATCCAAACCCCGTGATATGATACGCTCTTTCACACATAAACCTCCTTATATCTTCCTAAAAACATCCACCATACCTACCTATTATGGCATTTCCATAGCCATTCCGAGATATATTGCCATGCAACTTTCCACCGTTCTGTTTATCATGACACATTCATCATTGTCATATTGCTTAGCATGATCATGTAGTTGACAGTATTTTTGGCAAAGCCACCGTTCATAATTCTTTCATACATGTCACTCTTGGTTCATTGCATATCCCGGTACACCTCCGGAGGCATTCATATAGAGTCATCTTTTGTTCTAGCATCGAGTTGTAATCAATGAGTTGTAAATAAATAGAAGTGTGATGATCATCATTTTCTAGAGCATTGTCCCAAGTGAGGAATTAAAAAAAGGGAGAGAAAGGCCATAAAAAAAGAAGAGAAGGCAAAAAAATAGAGAGAGAAGGGACAATGCTACTATCCTTTGCCACACTTGTGCTTCAAAGTAGCACCATAATCATCATGATAGAGAGTCTCTTGTTTTGTCACTTTCATATACTAGTGGGAATTTTTCATTATAGAACTTGGCTTGTATGTTCCAACAATGGGCCTCCTCAAGTGCCCTAGGTCTTCGTGAGCAAGCAAGTTGGATGCACACCCACTTAGTTTCTTTTGTTGAGATTTCATACATTTATAGCTCTAGTGCATCCGTTGCATGGGAATCCCTTCTCCTTGTATTAACATCAATCGATGGGCATCTCCATAGCCCATTGATTAGCCTCATTGATGTGAGACTTTCTTCTTTTTTGTCTTCTCCACATAACCCCCATCATCATATTCTATTCCACCCATAGTGCTATGTCCATGGCTCGCGCTCATATATTGCGTGAAAGTTTATAGGTTTGAGATTACTAAAGTATGAAACAATTGCTTGGCTTGTCATCAGGGTTGTGCATGATGACAGCATTCTTGTGTGACGAAAATGGAGCATGACTAAACTATATGATTTTGTAGGGATGAACTTTCTTTGGCCATGTTATTTTGAGAAGACATAGTTGCTTAGTTAGTATGCTTGAAGTATTATTATTTTTATGTCAATATGAACTTTTATCTTGAATCTTTCGGATCTGAATATTCATACCACAATTAAGAAGAATTACATTAAAATTATGCCAAGTAGCATTCCGCATCAAAAATTCTGTTTTTATCATTTACCTACTCGAGGACGAGCAGGAATTAAGCTTGGGGATGCTTGATACGTCTCCAACGTATCTATAATTTTTGATTGCTCCATGCTATATTATTTACTATTTTGGACATTATTGGGCTTTATTATCCACTTTTATATTATTTTTGGAACTAACCTATTAACCGGAGACCCAGCCCAGAATTGCTGTTTTTTTTGCCTATTTTAGGGTTTCGAAGAAAAGGAATATCAAATGGAGTCCAAACGGAATGAAACCATCGGGAACGTGATTTTCTCACCGAACATGATCAAGGAGACTTGGACCCTACGTCAAGAAATAAAGGAGGAGGCCACGAGGTAGGGGGCGCGCCTACCCCCAGGCGCGCCTTCCACCCTCGTGGGCCCCCTGTTGCGCCACCGACATACTCCTTCCTCCTATATATACCTACGTACCCCCAAACAGTCAGATACGGAGCGAAAACCCTAATTCCACCGTCGTGACTTTCTGTATCCACAAGATCCCATCTTGGGGCCTATTCCGGAGCTCCACCGGAGGGGGCATCCATCACGGAGGGGTTCTACATCAACACCATAGCCCCTTCGATGAAGTGTGAGTAGTTTACGTCAGACCTTCGGGTCCATAGTTATTAGCTAGATGGCTTCTTCTCTCTTTTTGGATCTCAATACAATGTTCTCCCCCTCTCTTGTGGAGATCTATTCGATGTAATCTTCTTTTTGCGGTGTGTTTGTTGAGACCGATGAATTGTGGGTTTATGATCAAGATTATCTATGAACAATATTTGAATCTTCTCTGAATTCTTTTCTGTATGATTGGTTATCTTTGCAAGTCTCTTCGAATTATCAGTTTGGTTTGACCTACTAGATTGATCTTTCTTGCAATGGGAGAAGTGCTTAGCTTTGGGTTCAATCTTGCGGTGTCCTTTCCCAGTGACAGAGGGGCAGCAAGGCACGTATTGTATTGTTGCCATCGAGGATAACAAGATGGGTTTATATCATATTGCATGAGTTTATCCCTCTACATCATGTCATCTTGCTTAAGGCGTTACTCTGTTTTCTTAACTTAATACTCTAGATGCATGCTGGATAGCGGTCGATGAGTGGAGTAATAGTAGTAGATGCAGGCAGGAGTCGGTCTACTTGTCTCGGACGTGATGCCTATATACATGATCATACCTAGATATTCTCATAACTATGCTCAATTCTGTCAATTGCTCAATAGTAATTCGTTCACCCACCGTAAAATACTTATGCTCTTGAGAGAAGCCACTAGTGAAACCTATGGCCCCCGGGTCTATCTTCATCATATTAATCTTCCAATACTTAGTTATTTCCTTTGCTTTTTTTTACTTTGCATCTTTATCACAAAAATACCAAAAATATTATCCTATCATATCTATCAGATCTCACTCTCGTAAGTGACCGTGAAGGGATTGACAACCCCTTATCGCGTTGGTTGCGAGAGTTATTTGTTTTGTGCAGGTACTAGGGACTCGCGCGTAGACCTCCTACTGGATTGATACCTTGGTTCTCAAAAACTGAGGGAAATACTTACGCTACTTTGCTGCATCATCCTTTCCTCTTCAAGAAATCCAACGCAGTGCTCAAGAGGTAGCATACAATGATGAGAAAACTCGCTACTACTATATCCTAAATTTTCCGTTCTCATTAAAGGGTGATGCTAAGACATGGTTTAATTCTCTTGATCCTGGTTGTGTGCGTAGTCCCCAGGATATGATTTATTACTTCTCTGCTAAATATTTCCCCGCTCATAAGAAACAAGCTGCTTTAAGGGAAATATATAATTTTGTGCAAATTGAAGAAGAGAGTCTCCCACAAGCTTGGGGGAGGCTTCCAAGTTACTTAATGCTTTGCCTGATCATCCTCTTAAGAAAAATGAAATACTTGATATCTTTTATAATGGACTAACCGATGCTTCCAGAGATTACCTGGATAGTTGTGTTGGTTCTGTTTTCAGGGAAAGAACACCGGATGAAGCTGAAATTCTATTGAATAATATGTTGACAAATGAAAATAATTGGACACCTCCTGAGCCTATTCCTAAACCAACTCCGAAGAAGAGGGGTATTCTATTTCTCAGTCCTGAAGATATGCAAGAGGCAAAGAAATCTA
This sequence comes from Triticum urartu, assembly GCF_003073215.2. Classification (NCBI taxonomy): domain Eukaryota; kingdom Viridiplantae; phylum Streptophyta; class Magnoliopsida; order Poales; family Poaceae; genus Triticum; species Triticum urartu. The sequence goes on along the minus strand of NC_053024.1, from coordinate 701,000,849 downwards.
GAAAAAGGTATTAAAGCTGAAGATGTTAAGAATTTACCTCCTATTGAAGAAATACATGGTCTTAATTTACCGCCTGTTGAAGAAATATATTAATCCATCACCTATTGAAGAAACTCATGGTCTTGATAACCCGACACAGGTAGTAAAGGTAAATTCTCTCTATAGATATGATAAAGCTGAAATCCCATTTACTAAGTTTGCTAGCCCATGCTTAGATGAGTTTGATAAATTTATGGTTAAGCAAGAAGACTTCAATGCTTATTTTGGTAGAGAATTAAAACGCAGTGCTGATATGCTTGAACACTTGGGTGATTATATGGCTAATGTTAAAGGTGAACTTAAACTTATTAGTAAACATGCTTCTATGGTTACCACTCAAGTAGAACAAGTACTTAAAGCTCAAAATGATTTGCTCAATGAATTGAATAGTAAGAATAGATAATGCTGTTAGAGTGGCTACTAGAACTGTAAAATGACTCAGGAACCTTTGTATCCTGAAGGCCACCCTAAGAGAATTGAGCAAGATTCTCAGAGAAATAATATAGATGCACCTAGTCCTTCTAAAAGGAAGAAAAAGAAAAATGATAGGACTTTGCATGCTTCTAGTGAACCTATTGTTGAACACCTGAGAATCCAAATGATATTCCTATTTCTGATGCTGAAACACAATCTGGTAATGAATGAAACAGAACTGATAATTAAATGATAATGTTCATGTTGATGCTCAACCTAGTAATGATAATGATATAGAATTGAACCTGCTGTTGATCTTGATAACCCACAATCAAAGAATCAACGTTATGATAAAAGAGACTTTGTTGCTAGGAAACAGGTAAAAAAAGAAGCCTTGGGTTCAGAAACCCATGCCTTTTCCTCCAAACCATCCAAGAAAAAGGATGATGAGGATTTTGAGCGCTTTGCTGAAATGATTAGACCTATCTTTTTGCGTATGCGATTAACTGATATGCTCAAAATGAATCCTTATGCTAAGTACATGAAAGAAATTGTTACTAATAAAAGAAAGATACCGGAAGCTGAAATTTCCACCATGCTTGCTAATTACACTTTTAAGGGTGGAATACCAAAGAAACTTGGAGATCCAGGAGTACCACTATACCATGCTCCATTAAAATAAATTATGTTAAAACTGCTTTATGTGATCTTGGAGCCGGTGTTAGTGTTATGCCTCTCTCTTTATATCGTAGACTTGATTTGAATAAGTTGACACCTACTGAAATATCTTTGCAAATGGCTGATAAATCAACTGCTATACCTGTCGGTATTTGTGAGGATGTGCCTGTTGTAGTTGCAAACGTTACTATTTTAACAGGACTTTGTTATTCTTGATATTCCCAGACGATAGTATGTCTATTATTCTTGGAAGACCCTTTTTGAATACTGCAGGGGCTGTTATTGATTGCACTAAAGGCAATGTCACTTTTCATGTTAATGGTAATGAGCATAAACACTTCAGAAATGTCATACCTATTCAGTCATCATGAATTGAAGGAAATATGCCCTAGAGGCAATAATAAAGTTATTATTTATTTCCTTATATCATGATAAATGTTTATTATTCATGCTAGAATTGTATTAACCGGAAACATAATACATGTGTGAATACATAGACAAACAAAGTGTCACTAGTATGCCTCTACTTGACTAGCTCGTTAATCAAAGATGGTTATGTTTCCTAACCATAACATTGTTATTTGATTAACGGGATCACATCATTAGGAGAATGATCTTATTGACATGACCCATTCCATTAGCTTAGCACCCGATCGTTTAGTATGTTGCTATTGCTTTCTTCATGACTTATACATGTTCCTATGACTATGAGATTATGCAACTCCCGCTTTGTGTGCTACCAAACGTCACAACGTAACTGGGTGATTATAAAGGAGCTCTACAGTGTCTCCAAAGGTACATGTTGGGTTGGCGTATTTCGAGATTAGGATTTGTCACTCCGATTGTCGGAGAGGTATCTCTGGGCCCTCTCGGTAATGCACATCACATAAGCCTTGCAAGCACAACTAATGAGTTAGTTGCGAGATGATGTATTACGAACGAGTAAAGAGACTTGCCGGTAACGAGATTGAACTAGGTATTGAGATACCGACGATCGAATCTCGGGCAAGTAACATACCGATGACAAAGGGAACAACGTATGTTGTTATGCGGTCTGACCGATAAAGATCTTCGTAGAATATGTAGGAGCCAATATGAGCATCCAGGTTCCGCTATTGGTTATTGACCGGAGACGTGTCTCGGTCATGTCTACATTGTTCTCGAACCCGTAGGGTCCGCACGCTTAAGTTCGATGACAGTTATATTATGAGTTTAGTTTCGATGTACCGAAGTTTGTTCGGAGTCCCGGATGTGATCACGGACATGACGAGGAGTCTCGAAATGGTCGAGACATAAAGATTGATATATTGGAAGCCTATATTTGGATATCGGAAGTGTTCCGGGTGAAATCGGGATTTTACCGAGTACCGGGAGGTTACCGGAACCCCCCGGGAGGTATATGGGCCTTAGTGGGCTTTAGTGGAAGATAGGAGAGGTTGTTGGAAATATGCCCTAGAGGCAATAATAAAAGCATTATTATTATATTTCCTTGTTCATGGATAATTGTCTTTATTCATGCTATAATTGTGTTATCCGGAAATCGTAATACATGTGTGAATAACATAGACACCAACATGTCCCTAGTAAGCCTCTAGTTGACTAGCTCGTTGATCAACAGATAGTCATGGTTTCCTGACTATGGACATTGGATGTCATTGATAACGAGATCACATCATTAGGAGAATGATGTGATGGACAAGACCCAATCCTAAACATAGCACAAGATCATAGTTCGTTTGCTAGAGTTTTCCAATGTCAAGTATCTTTTCCTTAGACCATGAGATCGTGTAACTCCCGGATACCGTAGGAGTGCTTTGGGTACCAAACGTCACAACGTAACTGGGTGACTATAAAGGTAGACTACGGGTATCTCCGAAAGTGTCTGTTGGGTTGACATGGATCAAGACTGGGATTTGTCACTCCGTATGACGGAGAGGTATCACTGGGCCCACTCGGTAATGCATCATCATAATGAGCTCAAAGTGACCAAGTGTCTGGTCACGGGATCATGCATTACGGTACGAGTAAAGTGACTTGCCGGTAACGAGATTGAACGAGGTATTGGGATACCGACGATCGAATCTCGGGCAAGTAACATATCCGATTGACAAAGGGAATTGTATACGGGTTGCTTGAATCCTCGACATCGTGGTTCATCCGATGAGATCATCGAGGAGCATGTGGGAGCCAACATGGGTATCCAGATCCCACTGTTGGTTATTGACCGGAGAGTCGTCTCGGTCATGTCTACATGTCTCCCGAACCCGTAGGGTCTACACACTTAAGGTTCGGTGACGCTAGGGTTGTGAAGATATTATGCAGGTAACCCGAAGTTGTTCGGAGTCCCGGATGAGATCCCGGACGTCACAGAGTTCCGGAATGGTCCGGAGGTAAAGAATTATATATAGGAAGTGCTGTTTCCATCGGGACAAGTTTCGGGGTTATCGGTATTGTACCGGGACCACCGGAAGGGTCCCGGGGGTCCACCGGGTGGGGCCACCTATCCCGGAGGGCCCCATGGGCTGAAATAGGAGGGAACCCAGCCCATAGTGGGCTGGGGCGCCACCCCCTATAGGCCCATGCGCCTAGGTTCCACCATGGAAGAGTCCATGTGGTGGAAGGCACCCCTAGGTGCCTTGGGGGGGGGGAGGGAAACCTCCCCTTGGCCGCCGCCCCTAGTAGATCCATCTACTAGGGCCGGCGCCCCCCGGCACCCCTATATATAGTGGGGGAGAGGAGGGACTTCACCCAGCCCCTGGCGCCTCCCTCTCTCCCCGTTACTCTCCCTTCGTAGTATAGGCGAAGCCCTGCTACTGTGACGCCCTGCATCCACCACCACGCCGTCGTGCTGCTGGATCTTCATCAACCTCTCCTCCCCTTGCTGGATCAAGAAGGAGGAGACGTCTCCCGTCCCGTACGTGTGTTGAACGCGGAGGTGCCGTCCGTTCGGCGCTGGTCATCGGTGATTTGGATCACGTCGAGTACGACTACATCATCACCGTTCTTTGAACGCTTCCGTGGCGATCTACAAAGGTATGTAGATGCATCCGATACTCGTTGCTAGATGAACTCCTAGATGATCTTGGTGAAACGAGTAGGAAAATTTTTGTTTTCTGCAACGTTCCCCAACAGTGGCATCATGAGCTAGGTCTATGCGTAGTTCTTCTTGCGCGAGTAGAACACAATTAGTTGTGGGCGTAGATTTGTCAACTTTCTTGCCGTTACTAGTCTTTTCTTGCTTCAGCGGTATTGTGGGATGAAGCGGCCCGGACCAACCTTACACGTACGCTTACGTGAGACCGGTTCCACCGACTAACATGCACTAGTTGCATAAGGTGGCTGGCGGGTGTCTGTCTCTCCCACTTTAGTTGGAGCGGATTCGATGAACAGGGTCCTTATGAAGGGTAAATAGAAGTTGACAAATCACGTTGTGGCTTTACGTAGGTAAGAAACGTTCTTGCTAGAACCCTATCAGCCCATAAAACTTGCAACAACAATTAGAGGACGTCTAACTTGTTTTTGCAGCAAGTGCTTTGTGATGTGATATGGCCAATGTGATGAATGGATGAATGATCTATATGTGATGTATGAGATGTTCATGCTATTGTAATAGGAATCACGACTTGCATGTCGATGAGTATGACAACCGGCAGGAGCCATAGGAGTTGTCTTTATTCTTTTATATGACCTGCGTGTCATTGAGAAACGCCATGTAAATTACTTTACTTTATTGCTAAACGCGTTAGCCATAGTAGTAGAAGTAATAGTTGGCGAGCAACTTCATGGAGACACGATGATGGAGATCATGATGATGGAGATCATGGTGTCAAGCCGGTGACAAGATGATCATGGAGCCCCAAGATGGAGATCAAAGGAGCTATGTGATATTGGCCATATCATGTCACGTTTATTATTTGATTGCATGTGATGTTTATCATGTTTTTGCATCTTGATTACTTAGAACGACGGTAGTAAATAAGATGATCCCTCATAACAATATCAAGAAGTGTTCTCCCCTAACTGTGCACCGTTGCTAAAGTTCGTCGTTTCTAAGCACGCCGTGATGATCGGGTGTGATGGATCCTTACGTTCACATACAACGGGTGTAAGACAGTTTTACACATGCAAAACACTTAGGGTTAACTTGATGAGCCTAGCATGTGTATAGACATGGCCTCGGAACACAGAAGACCGAAAGGTCGAGCATGAGTCGTATAGAAGATACGATCAACATGAAGATGTTCACCGACGTTGACTAGTCCGTCTCACGTGATGATCGGACACGGTCTAGTTAACTCGGATCATGTAATACTTAGATGACTAGAGGGATGTCTAATCTAAGTGGGAGTTCATTAATAATTGGAGTTCATTAATAATTTGATTAGATGAAATTAATTATCATGAACTTAGTCTAAAATCTTTGCAATATGTCTTGTAGATCAAATGGCCAACGTAGTCCTCAACTTCAACGCGTTCCTAGAGAAAACCAAGCTAAAAGACGATGGCAGCAACTATACGGACTGGGTCCGGAACCTGAGGATCATCCTCATAGCTGCCAAGAAAGATTATGTCCTACAAGCACCGCTAGGTGAAGCTCCCGTCCCACAGAACCAAGACATTATGAACGCTTGGCAGACACGTGTTGACGACTACTCCCTCGTTCAGTGCGGCATGCTTTACAGCTTAGAGCCGGGGCTCCAAAAGCGTTTTGAGAGACATGGAGCATATGAGATGTTCAAAGAGCTGAAAATGGTTTTTCAAGCTCATGCCCGGATCGAGAGATATGAAGTCTCCGATAAGTTCTTCAGCTGTAAGATGGAGGAAAATAGTTCTGTCAGTGAGCACATACTCACTATGTCTGGGTTACATAACCGCTTGTCTCAGCTGGGAGTTAATCTCCCGGATTATGCGGTCATTGACAGAATCCTCCAGTCGCTTCCACCAAGCTACAAGAGCTTCGTGATGAACTTCAACATGCAGGGGATGCAAAAGACCATTCCTGAGTTGTTCTCAATGCTGAAATCAGCGGAGGTAGAAGTCAAGAAGGAACATCAAGTGTTGATGGTCAATAAAACCACTAAGTTCAAGAAAGGCAAGGGTAAAAAGAACTTCAAGAAGGACGGCAAGGAGGTTGCCGCGCCCGGCAAGCAAGCTGCCGGGAAGAAGCCAAAGAATGGACCCAAGCCCGAGACTGAGTGCTTTTATTGCAAAGGGAAAGGTCACTGGAAGCGGAACTGCCCTAAATACTTAGCGGATAAGAAGGCCGGCAACACCAAAGGTATATTTGATATACATGTAATTGATGTGTACCTTACCAGTACTCGTAGTGACTCATGGGTATTTGATACCGGTGCCGTTCCTCATATTTGTAACTCACAGCAGGAGCTGCGGAATAAACGGAGACTGGCGAAGGACGAGGTGACGATGCGCGTCGGGAATGGTTCCAAGGTTGATGTGATCGCCGTCGGCACGCTGCCTCTACATTTACCTACGGGATTAGTTTTAAACCTCAATAACTGTTATTTAGTGCCAGCTTTGAGCATGAACATTGTATCGGGATCTCGTTTAATTCGAGATGGCTACTCATTTAAATCTGAGAATAATGGTTGTTCCATTTATATGAGAGATATGTTTTATGGTCATGCTCCTATGGTAAATGGTTTATTCTTAATGAATCTCGAGCGTATTACTACACATGTTCATAATGTGAGTACCAAAAGATGTAAGGTTGATAATGATAGTCCCACATACTTGTGGCACTGCCGCCTTGGTCACATAGGTGTCAAACACATGAAGAAGCTCCATGCAGATGGACTTTTAGAGTCTCTTGATTATGAATCATTTGACACGTGTGAACCATGCCTCATGGGTAAGATGACCAAGACTCCGTTCTCAGGAACAATGGAGCGAGCAACCAACTTATTGGAAATCATACATACTGATGTGTGCGGTCCAATGAGTGTTGAGGCTCGCGGTGGCTATCGTTATGTTCTCACCCTCACTGATGACTTGAGTAGATATGGGTATATCTACTTAATGAAACACAAGTCTGAAACCTTTGAAAAGTTCAAGGAATTTCAGAGTGAGGTTGAAAATCAACGTGACAGGAAAATCAAGTTTCTACGATCAGATCGTGGAGGAGAATACTTGAGTCACGAATTTGGCACACACTTAAGAAAATGTGGAATAGTTTCACAACTCACGCCGCCTGGAACACCTCAGCGTAACGGTGTGTCCGAACGTCGTAATCGCACTCTATTGGATATGGTGCGGTCTATGATGTCTCTTACTGATTTACCGCTATCTTTTTGGGGCTATGCTTTAGAGACTGCTGCATTCACTTTAAATAGGGCTCCGTCGAAATCCGTTGAGACGACACCGTATGAATTATGGTTTGGGAAGAAACCTAAGCTGTCGTTTCTAAAAGTTTGGGGATGCGATGCTTATGTCAAGAAACTTCAACCTGAAAAGCTCGAACCCAAGTCGGAAAAATGCGTCTTCATAGGATACCCTAAAGAAACTATTGGGTATACCTTCTACCTCAGATCCGAAGGCAAGATCTTTGTTGCCAAGAACGGACTCTTTCTGGAGAAAGAGTTTCTCTCGAAAGAAGTAAGTGGGAGGAAAGTAGAGCTTGATGAAGTATTACCTCTTGAGCCGGAAAATGGCGCAACTCAAGAAAATGTTCCTGAGGTGCCAGCACCGACTAGAGAGGAAGTTAATGATAATGATCAAGATACTTCTGATCAAGCTCCTACTGAAATTCGAAGGTCCACTAGGACACGTTCTGCACCAGAGTGGTACGGCAACCCTGTCTTGGAAATCATGTTGTTAGACAACGGTGAACCTTCAAACTATGAAGAAGCAATGGCGGGCCCGGATTCCGACAAATGGCTAGAAGCCATGAAATCCGAGATAGGATCCATGTATGAAAACGAAGTATGGACTTTGACTGATTTGCCCGTTGAACGGCGAGCCATAGAAAATAAATGGATCTTTAAGAAGAAGACAGACGCGGATGGTAATGTGACCATCTATAAAGCTCGGCTTGTCGCTAAAGGTTATCGACAAGTTCAAGGGGTTGACTACGATGAGACTTTCTCACCGGTAGCGAAGCTGAAGTCCGTCCGAATCATGTTAGCGATTGCCGCATTCTATGATTATGAAATATGGCAAATGGACGTCAAAACGGCATTCCTTAATGGTTTCCTTAAGGAAGAATTGTATATGATGCAGCCGGAAGGTTTTGTCGATCCTAAGAATGCTGACAAAGTGTGCAAGCTCCAACGCTCAATTTATGGGCTGGTGCAAGCATCTCGGAGTTGGAACATTCACTTTGATGAGATGATCAAAGCGTTTGGGTTTACACAGACTTATGGAGAAGCCTGCGTTTACAAGAAAGTGAGTGGGAGCTCTGTAGCATTTCTCATATTATATGTAGATGACATACTTTTGATGGGAAATGATATAGAACTCTTGGACAGCATCAAGGCCTACTTGAATAAGAGTTTTTCAATGAAAGACCTTGGAGAAGCTGCTTATATATTAGGCATCAAAATCTATAGAGATAGATCGAGACACCTCATAGGTCTTTCACAAAGCACATACCTTGATAAGATATTGAAGAAGTTCAATATGGATCATTCTAAGAAGGGGTTCTTACCTGTATTACAAGGTGTGAAATTGAGTTCAGCTCAATGTCCGACCACGGCAGAAGATATAGAAGAGGTGAGTGTCATCCCCTATGCCTCGGCCATAGGGTCTATTATGTATGCCATGTTGTGTACCAGACCTGATGTAAACCTTGCCGTAAGTTTGGTAGGTAGGTACCAAAGTAATCCCGGCAAGGAACACTAGACAGCGGTCAAGAATATCCTGAAGTACCTGAAAAGGACTAAGGAAATGTTTCTCGTTTATGGAGGTGACGAAGAGCTCGTCGTAAAGGGTTACATCGACGCTAGCTTCGACACAGATTTGGATGACTCTAAGTCACAAACCAGATACGTGTATATTTTGAATGGTGGGGCAGTAAGCTGGTGCAGTTGCAAGCAAGGCGTCGTGGCGGGATCTACATGTGAAGCGGAGTACATGGCAGCCTCGGAGGCAGCACATGAAGCAATATGGGTGAAGGAGTTCATCACCGACCTAGGAGTCATACCCAATGCGTCGGGGCCGATCAAGCTCTTCTGTGACAACACTGGAGCTATTGCTCTTGCCAAGGAGCCCAGGTTTCACAAGAAGACAAGGCACATCAAGCGTCGCTTCAACTCCATTCGTGAAAATGTTCAAGATGGAGACATAGAGATTTGTAAAGTACATACGGACCTGAATATAGCAGATCCGTTGACTAAACCTCTCCCTAGAGCAAAACATGATCAACACCAGAATTCCATGGGTGTTCGATTCATCACAATGTAACTAGATTATTGACTCTAGTGCAAGTGGGAGACTGTTGGAAATATGCCCTAGAGGCAATAATAAAAGCATTATTATTATATTTCCTTGTTCGTGATAATTGTCTTTATTCATGCTATAATTGTGTTATCCGGAAATCGTAATACATGTGTGAATAACAGACACCAACATGTCCCTAGTGAGCCTCTAGTTGACTAGCTCGTTGATCAACAGATAGTCATGGTTTCCTAACTATGGACATTGGATGTCATTGATAACGAGATCACATCATTAGGAGAATGATGTGATGGACAAGACCCAATCCTAAACATAGCACAAGATCGTATAGTTCGTTTGCTAGAGTTTTCCAATGTCAAGTATCTTTTCCTTAGACCATGAGATCGTGTAACTCCCGGATACCGTAGGAGTGCTTTGGGTATGCCAAACGTCACAACGTAACTGGGTGACTATAAAGGTAGACTACGGGTATCTCCGAAAGTGTCTGTTGGGTGACATGGATCAAGACTGGGATTTGTCACTCCGTATGACGGAGAGGTATCACTGGGCCCACTCGGTAATGCATCATCATAATGAGCTCAAAGTGAACAAGTGTCTGGTCACGGGATCATGCATTACGGTACGAGTAAAGTGACTTGCCGGTAACGAGATTGAACGAGGTATTGGGATACCGACGATCGAATCTCGGGCAAGTAACATATCGATTGACAAAGGGAATTGCATACGGGGTTGATTGAATCCTCGACATCGTGGTTGATCCGATGAGATCATCGTGGAGCATGTGGGAGCCAACATGGGTATCCAGATCCCGCTGTTGGTTATTGACCGGAGAATCGTCTCGGTCATGTCTGCTTGTCTCCCGAACCCGTAGGGTCTACACACTTAAGGTTCGGTGACGCTAGGGTTGTGAAGATATGTATATGCAGTGACCCGAATGTTGTTCGGAGTCCCGGATGAGATCCCGGACGTCACGAGGAGTTCCGGAATGGTCCGGAGGTAAAGAATTATGTATAGGAAGTGCTGTTTCGGCCATCGGGACAAGTTTCGGGGTTACCGGTATTGTACCGGGACCACCGGAAGGGTCCCGGGGGTCCACCGGGTGGGGCCACCTATCCCGGAGGGCCCCATGGGCTGAAATAGGAGGGAACCCAGCCCATAGTGGGCTGGGGCGCCACCCCCTATAGGCCCATGCGCCTAGGGTTTCCACCAAGGAAGAGTCCAAGTGGTGGAAGGCACCCCTAGGTGCCTTGGGGGGGAGGGAAACCTCCCCTTGGCCGCTGGCCCCCCTAGTAGATGCCATCTACTAGGGCCGGCGCCCCCCTGGCACCCCTATATATAGTGAGGGAGAGGAGGGACTTCATACCCCAGCCCCTGGCGCCTCCCTCTCTCCCCGTTACGTCTCCTTTTCGTAGTATAGGCGAAGCCCTACTACTGTGACGCCCTGCATCCACCACCACGCCGTCGTGCTGCTGGATCTTCATCAACCTCTCCTTCTCCCTTGCTGGATCAAGAAGGAGGAGACGTCTCCCGTCCCGTACGTGTGTTGAACGCGGAGGTGCCGTCCGTTCGGCGCTGGTCATCGGTGATTTGGATCACGTCGAGTACGACTACATCATCATCGTTCTTTTGAACGCTTCCGTGCGCGATCTACAAAGGTATGTAGATGCATCCGATAGCTCGTTGCTAGTTGAACTCCTAGATGATCTTGGTGAAACGAGTAGGAAATTTTTTGTTTTCTGCAACGTTCCCCAACAGAGGTGGCCAGGGCTGGGCCGCGCGCCGCTCCCCCCTAGTCCGAATAGGACAAGGAGAGGGGGGCGGCGCCCCCCTTCCTTCTCTCTCTCCTCTTTCCCCCTTCCCGAATCCTATTCCAACTAGGAAAGGGGGGGAATCCTACTCCCGGTGGGAGTAGGACTCCTCCTGGCGCGCCCTCGTCCTGGCCGGCCGCACCCCCCCTTAATCCTTTATATACGGGGGCAGGGGGCACCCCTAGACACACAAGTTGATCCACGTGATCATATTCTTAGCCGTGTGTGGTGCCCCCTTCCACCATAATCCTTGATAATATTGTAGCGGTGCTTAGGCGAAGCCCTGCGACGGTAGTACATCAAGATCGTCATCACGCCGTCGTGCTGACGGAACTCTTCCCCGACACTTTGCTGGATTGGAGTCCGGGGATCGTCATCGAGCTGAACGTGTGCTAGAACTCGGAGGTGCCGTAGTTTCGGTGCTTGATCGGTCGGGCCGTGAAGACGTACGACTACATCAACCGTGTTGTGCTAACGCTCCGCTGTCGGTCTACAAGGGTACGTAGATCACACTCTCTCCTCTCGTTGCTATGCATCACCATGATCTTGCGTGTGCGTAGGAAAATTTTGAAATTACTATATTCCCCAACAGTGGTATCAGAGCCTAGGTTTTATGTGTTGATGTTATATGAACGAGTAGAACACAAGTGAGTTGTGGGTGATATAAGTCATACTGCTTACCAGCATGTCATACTTTGGTTCGACGGTATTGTTGGACGAAGCGGCCCGGACCGACATTACGCGTACGCTTACGCGAGACCGGTTCTCCCGACGTGCTTTGCACATAGGTGGCTTGCGGGTGACAGTTTCTCCAACTTTAGTTGAACCGAGTGTGACTACGCCTGGTCCTTGTTGAAGGTTAAAACATCACTAACTTGACAAAATATCATTGGGGTTTTGATGCGTAGGTAAGAACGGTTCTTGCTCAGCCCGTAGCAGCCACGTAAAACTTGCAACAACAAAGTAGAGGACGTCTAACTTGTTTTTGCAGGGCATGTTGTGATGTGATATGGTCAAGACATGATGCTAAATTTTATTGTATGAGATGATCATGTTTTGTAACACAGTTATCAGCAACTGGTAGGAGCCATATGGTTGTCGCTTTATGGTACGAAATTCAATCATCATGTAATTGCTTTACTTTATCACTAAGCGGTAGCGATAGTCGTGGAGGCAATAGTTGGCGTGATGAAAATGATGCTTCGATGGAGATCAAGGTGTCATGCTGGTGACGATGGTGATCATGACGGTGCTTTAGAGATAGAGATCAAAGGCACAAGATGATGATGGCCATATCATATCACTTATATTGATTGCATGTGATGTTTATCTTTTATGCATCTTATCTTGCTTTGATTGACGGTAGCATTATAAGATGATCTCTCACTAATTATCAAGAAGTGTTCTCCCTGAGTATGCACCGTTGCGAAAGTTCTTCGTGCTGAGACACCATGTGATGATCGGGTGTGATAGGCTCTACGTTCAAATACAACGGGTGCAAAACAGTTGCACACGCGGAATACTCAGGTTATACTTGACGAGCCAAGCATATACAGATATGGCCTCGGAACACGGAGACCGAAAGGTCGAGCGTGAATCATATAGTAGATATGATCAACATAGTGATGTTCACCAATGAAACTACTCCATCTCACGTGATGATCGGACATGGTTTAGTTGATTTGGATCACGTAATCACTTAGAGGATTAGAGGGATGTCTATCTAAGTGGGAGTTCTTTAAGTAATATGATTAATTGAACCTAAATTCATCATGAACTTAGTCCTGGTAGTATTTTGCAAATCATGTTGTAGATTAATAGCTCGCGTTTTTGCTTCCCTGTGTTTATTTTGATATGTTCCTAGAGAAAATTATGTTGAAAGATGTTAGTAGCAATGATGCGGATTGGATCCGTGATCTGAGGTTTATCCTCATTGCTGCACGGAAGAATTATGTCCTTGATGCACCGCTAGGTGACAGGCCTATTGCAGGAGCAGATGCAGACGTTATGAACGTTTGGCTAGCTCAATATGATGACTACTTGATAGCATTGTTGAGGAAATCGTTAACTGGTAACTGCTCGGTTGGCTGGCGAGTAGGGGATTAATAGGCTAATCGGCAAGTTAATCGGCCATTTAATCAATTAATCGGACAATTTATTAGTTTATCGGCTACTCGGTGACCCTATGAGTAGGGATTCATCGGCAAGTTAACTGGTTAATCAGATGAATTC